>NW_004444010.1:1072319-1102582 GCF_000243295.1 Trichechus manatus latirostris | reverse complement strand
ATTATGCACAATACATATATATACATATATATGTGTATATATATATTTTTTTGAGTGAAGTGAAACTCTGAGGCAATTATATAGATAATTTAGACCTGAAAATAACTTCTTCTGTAATCTCCAGATAAATAGGTGAATCTTTTCCACTCTTCTCTTTGGTTTTTTAAAAAAAAAAAATCATTCTTTTAATTCAGCATTGTTGTGGTTATTTTTCAAATAAAGACAATCATCCAAGCCAGATTTCTATTTTGTAACCTATCACAAGGGGAATCAATTTTGTATAAGAGACATATGGTGAGGAAATCCCCGGAAATTAAATGGGCTATTATTAACAATTTAAGACAATCACAAGCATTTGAAAAGATAAAGAGTGGATTAAGGCTTAGTCAATGGGAGATTATTCAGTTTGCAAAGGTAGACTTCTAGGTAACTCTAATGGTACAGTTGCTGATACAATTATTTTATCACAGGAAGATAACCCTTGATGAGTTTTTTAGAGATTAAACAAACAGTAATTGAAAAGAAAAATACTACTCTGTAAAGGTTATCATTCATCTATTTGTAGGATTCAATGTTATAAAGTGTAGATTCTTATGGACAGTTTAAAAAAAAAACACTGTGGGAAATCATGATGGTGTCATAAATATGGCTTCGGAATAAATAACCATAATATTTTTTTTCTTCATTTCCTATCCTGCACCCTCCCTTGTGTAGATTTTGGACATATCACAATTAAGTAAATACATTATGAATCAGAAAAGAGGACTTGTGTTTCTAACCTTCTTATATGCCTATAGCTATTTCAGATGAATAATACGTCTTGAATAATGCAATACTGTTTTAGCAATCTGTGTTAGATTTTTATTTTGACTTACAGAGAGATTTGTATACAAATTATGTTGCCTAGCAGAGCACTAATAAGGAAATTTATCCCACAGAGAGCAAACACAGACTGGAATTTCTCTCTGGTTAATTTTGTCATTCTAACAGGTTTAGCTAAGAAACTCTGGCTGTAAATTAGCTATAGTGTACAATACATATTATAACTACTTTCATGTTTTAGAAGACATAGAATTCTAAGAATTATCATAAGCAAACACCAGTGTTTCCCTAAACTTGCTCTGTACTAGCACTTAGAGATGCACCCTATTGCTTATCACATCAAATCTCTGCTTCTTTGCTATGCCTTCAAGGCTCTCCAGCAAACTGTTCCCGTCTCACCATTGTCACTTCATATTTGTACCCAACAACCCTTTGTTTGTTCCTTATTTTTACAATGTTTCTTTCAGAGAATATTTATTTCTGCTTCTATAATTTTGAATGTGTCAAACCTCAGAATTGGAAAGCCTTTCTTTTTCTATCACTCCCTTAAAAATCAACCACAAACTTACCTCCAGAAAGCAGTCTACATTGTCTGACTCTGCTGTAATAGTCAGTACCTTTACATTTTAAAATTCTACTTGCTCTGCATGCATTTGTTCCTGTCAATGGTATGTCACAAATGCTTAAATTATGTGTATTTTGTTTTTCTCCTATTGAACATAAGTGTCTACAAGGAAGAGTCAGTGTCAACTTTTGCCCTTGACTCTCCTTACACACTAGTACAGAGCGCTATATAATCAGGGCATGCCTATCCACTAAGTACGTGGCAATCCTCCATGTTCTAAATCCATTACATAATTACAAAGAAATACCCATTCTTCACTTACAAGCATTTTACTGAGTAGCCTCTATGTGCAGATGCTACACATGAGAATACAAAGCATATCCTCATTTTGTAGCAAAAGCAAACATGTAAGCAGGTATTCACAGATGGTATGGTAAGAGGTGGCATGAAAGAGGGAGTTAACAATGCAGCTTTTCCATGAGGAGAGGGCTGTAACTGTGGTTTGAAGATGGAGTCTAGATTACCATGTTGAACAAAAGGGACCTGGTAGAAGGGTGCATTCCAATAAGACATGGAGGTATGAAGCAGCCTAGCAGAATAGCTCTGTGTCTCTAGGGTGCAGTTGTGAAGCAAGTGAGTTTGGAGGTGTAGACAGGAATTTGTGCTTATGATAGACTCACAAAATATAGTGTTATTGAGGCATTTTAGGCAGGGGATTTACACGTTAGAGTATTGTAGAGCTAAAGAAATTGGAGGGCACTGAGATTAGAGCTAATAATAACTATTAGGAGATAAGTTTATCACTTGCATGTATATACAACTAGTGGCAAGGAGGGTTTTTTTTTTTAAGATATCTAAAAAGTTTATCTTTGCTAAGTACTCTTGCCCTTAAAATGTTTGTATCAGTTTATAAAATAAGATAAGGCTTTCTATGAAGTCTCTCTTGTAATGTTTTGCAATTAAATATTAATTTTATTGGAAGTGTTTTGATCTTTCTGGTGGTGTGAAAAGGATCCTCAACTAGGAGTTGCTCTATGTGGTGTTTATTCCAACTCTGCCTTTTGTTTTCTACATAATCTAGGGAGAAACATTTAAAGTGGATTATTTATACCTACATACTTGAGAGGATAGTCGTGAAGCTCAAATGAAATAAGGCATACAGAATTTATTTGAAATATTTAATTTGCTGTATTCCTGTAATATTTATATATGTGCTATTCATGATGAAATCCTTCTCAGATTAGTATGCTTATTGACACTAGCATCATTACATGTTTGTGTGTTACCTACTATTTTTTACGGGCAAATATTGATTCTGCTAAAGACCACTAGGTGTCCTCTATTGGTTATGTTACTTCAGGAATACTATATTCTAAAATGCCAATGCAGTCTTTTATTCACTTACACTCTCTTAGAAATTACCTAATTGGTTGGCTATCTATTTCTACATAAAATATAGGACTTTGGATCTTCATATATGTAAAAGTTGTTTCTCTTTCCTTATACCTCCTTCTTAGGTTAAACTAAGAGTTTATTAAGTTCTTTCTCTAAATAATTATTTTTGTTCTGAGAGTATTGTTTTAAGTGTCATACTATGTATTTGTAAAGGTGATATTATAACAGATATCCCAAAGTTCTAAGTTACAATGTGACAAGTCCTATTTGGATATGAGATGTTGTTTAGCCAAGACAAGAAGAAATGAACTCTGTGTGTGTGTGTGTGTGTGTGTGTGTGTGTGTGTGTGTGTTTGTATGTGTGTGTTAGTGATAAGAGTTATAATTTTATGAATGCTGTGTGGTCAGTGCATTGTACTAGATCAGTATAAACCTGAAGCTTTTGACATGGAAATACTGCAAGACAAGATCCAATTCGAAATATTCTGGTCTCATATCTTAGGAAAATATTAGACTTTCTTAATTGTTAATCCATGTCGTTTCCTTGCATGTTTTTATATACTTTCACAGCTATGTTGATAATAATCAGACCCATATACAAAGTTTCAAACTTATGTACCCCTTGCCTCAATGTATACATGATTGTGTGACTTCTCTGCAAAGATATCTCAGGGGCTCTTCAAGTTCATATGTTCATTTTCCTTTGAGGCTCCTCCTTCTCTATGTTTCCTGTTGCTCAAGTGAGAAATCTGAGAGATACATTGTCTCCTTTTCTTTCAGTTTCCACAACTAACAGCAACCAAGTCCCATTGATTCTATTTCTCGAATATAGTTTGAAGCCTACATCACTCTGTCACTGCATCCTCTCTATTAATATCCTAGTGCAAGCCAATGTCAGTCATCTCTCATATGGACGAAATTCGAGAATAAACTCATAACTAAATCTGAAAAACTAAACCCGTTGCTTTGAGTTGATTCATCTTTGCTTGTCTTCCCATCAAAAGTGATATTTCTAAAGAGTAAATATTATCATGCCACCCACCTGCTTAACATATTTCTGTTACTAACATATTGTCATTACCATTGGAATAAAATCTAAAATTCAAGTCCCTTTGAAATCTGCTCCTGGCCAAACTGTCCCACCTCAGCCTGGGAAACTCTGCTTATTATTCTGTAAGCGTGCTGAGCTTCTTTCTGTTTTTCTAATACTTTGTTTAGAGGCCTTTGCACGAGTTGTTCGTTTTTCCTAGAACTTTCTTCTTTTCACCAACCTCCATGTATCCATCATATTTTACTTAAGCATCACTTCTTCAGGGTGGAATTAACTAACCTCTCAAAGTTAGTTCCATCTGTGATATGCTGGCATAACCTCACATGCTTTTGCTTTGTAATATTCATTGTTTTTGTAATTTTTCTTAAACTATATCTTTCCAAGAATATATTAAATTTCAGAAGGACAGGGACTATAACTTTTCTGTCTGCTGTATCTTCAACTCCTAGCATAAAACAAACAAACAAAAAAACCCAAACCTGTTGCCGTCAAGTCAAGTAGAACTGCCCCATAGGGTTTCTAAGGAGTGGCTGGTGGATTCAACCTGCTGACCTTTTGGTTAGCAGCTGAACACTTAACCACTGCGCCACCAGGGCTCCAGCTCCTAGTATAGTGTCTAGAAAATAATGAGGCATAAGGATTCTTGCTAAATGAATTAAATTATACCCTCAAGGGACTTTCAACTGAGCAGGAAAACAATAACAAAAAAAAAAAACTGTTGTTCTCAAGTCTGAGTAGAACTGTGCTCCACAGGGTTTTCAGTAGCTGATTTTTTCAGTAGATCACTAGGTTTTTCTTCCAAGGTGCGTTTGGGTGGACTGCAACCTCCAGGCTTTCAGTTAGCAGCTGAACATGTTAACCTGTTAGCTGTTTGCACCAGCCAGGACTCCCAGTACGAAAAGCAAGCATGCAACCAAATAGAAAAACAAAGCAAGGGAGTGTCTTGAATCCAGGATTACAAACGTTTTCTGTGTACAACAAAGAGATGCTGTGTTATGAGTTTGCGGTAAAGGGTAGAAGTTTTAGGGAAGGCATCCTAAATGTGGCAACTTTTAAAATTAAAGTTGAATGTATATGTCCTTCTAAGTGGATAACCCTTGGAAATTTTCCAAGGGAATTTAGAAATCATGGACAAAATCAAAGAATTTCTTCATTTATAGAATAGGAATAATGATAATTTTCTTTCCAATCTGATAGAATTATTTAAAGGCTCAAAGGAAATGCTATTGTGAATGTATTTTGTACATTTTATAAATTTTGAAATACATAGAAATGTAAATTTTTATTATTACAAAAGTTTCTGCTAGTTTAAAATGTAAAAATCTCAAAAAAAGAGCTCAATTCTTGGCCTTCTATTATGTTCAATGCCCTTTTAAATATTGCTTTTATGCATTTCTTGTTCCCAAAATACACCAAGTGGAGAATTAAAGCAACAAAGGAATCAGGCTAATTTAGAACAAAATGCTTTCAGTCTTACATTTATTAAAAGTTTCTGGATAAATGCTTCCATTTTTAATTACATTGTGCATGCAGGTATAGTATATATTATGGCTGCTGGAATTTTAGAGTCATCTATGTGCTGTTAGAGTGCCAGCTGAGAATGTCATTGGCTCATGAATATTTGTGATATAACTTGTTATTTGATTCTGGTTTAAACAGAAGTCTAGTTTAACTTGCAGAGTGTTCCATAATAAACATATGTTACTTTAATTACCCAAATAATTATCTCAAGCCAATAGGTCACTTTGGTTGGTCTGTACACCATGCACCTGTCTAAAAACAAGAAGGGTGTAATGATACATGGCATAGATCAGAAAATGGTACAGTGGCCCCAAAGAAAATCTTGTTGTTACAAATAATGTAATAACGTTGCTACAAAATAATGATATATATATATATTTTTTTTTACAATGAGATGCTCTTAAACTCATCTCCAAAGGAAATATTGGATATACTTATCTAATAAAGGAAAAATGTGTGCTCTTTTATTTTCAATTTCTAGCAAATCAGTCTTTCACTTTAATCTGATATTATGTCAAAATTGTTTTGCTAATTTGAAATATTTTAGAAAATAAAATTATGCCTGTATTTTGTCATGGTAATAGTTGATTCAGAGTTAATTGACAAAATGTAATAGTTGAAATATGTTAGAAAGTATCACAAAAAATCATTTTTATAATCCATTATAACTGTGTTATGAAAGCTCAAGAATAAATAAAATTAGAATCTTTCAATTGCACTGGATGATGGCTAAGAAAAACCTACTTTGACTTTTCTGTCTTGCTGATGTATGCACTTTAGATTTTGTATTAGAGGAGTCATGCCTTAGTGTGAAAAGGAAATACATTTGGTTCGTTATATAATTCTGCTGGCTATTTTGAGTTGTCTGCCATTTAGGGCATTTTTTCTTTTTTTTTTTTTTTTTTTGAGAGCCGAAATTTTTTTATTACATCTTAAAGTGAAAGTAGACAATGAGTAAGGATTCTAGATGTTTGTCACAGGGCTCCAGATGTTTCAAATCAGATGTGAAGTCAGAGAATGGTACCTATGATAAGGTAATCTCATCCAAATTAACCCATTGCCATCTAGTCGAATTCTAACTCATAAGGACCCTAGAGGACAGAGTAGAACTGCCTGTTAGGGTTTCCAAGGCTGTAATCCTTATGGGAGCAGACTGCCACATCGTTCTCCCTCAGAGTGGCTGGTGTGAGTGGCTGGTGTGTTTGAACTGCTGACCTTTCAGTTTGCAGCCGAGTGCTTAGCCACTGCATCACCAGGGCTCCTTTATCCAAATTAGGAGTAGTGGAATCAGAAGGAGTTTCCAACTGAGATTGCTCATGGGTGGGAATATTTTTGGTAATGTAATTTTCTCAATATACTACTTTTGTTTTTGTGCTTTTGTTGTTACTATTGCTGCTTTGTTGTGGAGATGTGAGTCATGTGAACATAAAAAATAAAGAAATTCAGAAAACTGAAATGAAAGGAGTACTTTGAGCAAGTTATTTTCAGTTACATTTCTCTCATCTTTAAACTGTGGATTATGAGTTTTACTTGGCTTGTATGATTGTCTTAATAATCATAAGAGAAAATACCTATGAAAATGCTTTGTGAACTCTAAAGAACATATTAATGTAAGATACAATTAGCCAGTCAAATTATTTAACTGATTCCTACACAAAACCTCTAAAAGAATTAAATTCCCTCCTTCCTCAAACCAGGGCTTTGAACCATTTTGAAGCAGTTCAGTCATGGCCCACAGAAACATGGGAAGCATATGTGTTGCATACCAACCATATCTCTTGTGCATCAGCTTTTGACCTGAGTAGGAAACAGGCAGCAGTGCCCCACTCAAAGATGGCGGCTGACAGTGTGGCTTTGAATATGTGTCACTCTCCACAGTTCTGAGAATAATCCAATCACCTGCATCAGGCTCCTGAAAGTTTCCTGATATGGGAGATTGGATTATTGGCAAGACTTTGGAGAGTGACACACATTCAAAGTTGCCTGGCTGGCTGCCATCTTTGAGCAGGGCTCCACTGCCTGTTTCCTACTCAGTTCAAAAGCCCATGCACAAGAGATTTGATAGCTATACAGCGCATAAGCTGCCCTTGTTTTCTCAGGTATGACTGAACTGCTTCGAACTGGTTAGAAGCCCTGCCTTAAACGTATTCTATATAATACTTAAGACTAAAAAGTATTTTTTTACTTTTTACAAAAGAATTTTGATTGTGGTAGTACATGCTTTGAAATTTACAATCTAGGAGTCATAACTACCTAATAGCACTTAATAGCAACGTTTGGAAACTCAAGTAACTTTGTGGGGATGACAGTGCTTAGTTTGGCAAGCAGTTTTCCATTACGTAAAGTCAGTCATCTCCATACTACTGAGCAGAAGGATCAATGTCCAGAATGTTGTTGTTATTAGGTGCCGTTAAGTCAGCTCTGACTCATAGCGATCCTATGTACAACAGAATGAAACACTGCCTGGTCCTTGCACCATTCGCACAATAGTTGCTACGTTTGAGCCCATCGTTGCAGCCACTGTGTCAATCTATCTCATTGAGGGTCGTCCTCTTTTTCGCTGACCCTCTACCAAGCATGATGTCCTTCTCCAGGTACTGGTCTCTCCTGATAACAAGTCCAAAATATGTGAGACAAAGTCTCGCCTTCCTTGCTTCCAAGGACCGTTCGGTCTGTACTTCTTCCAAGACAGATTTGTTTGTTTTTCTGGCAGTCCACGATACATTCAATATTCTTTGCCTACACTGTAATTCAAAGGCATCAATTCTTCTTTGATCTTCCTTTTTTATTTTCCAGCTTTCACATGCATATGAGGCAATTGAAAATACCAGGTGCACCTTAGTCCTCAAAGTAACATCTTTGCTTTATAACACTTTAAAGAGGACTTTTGCAGATTTGCCCAATGCAATACTTCATTTGATTTCTTGACTGCTGCTCCCATGGGTGTTGATTGTGGTTCCAAGTAAAATGAAATCCTTGACAACTTCAATATTTTCTCCACTTGTTGTGATGTTGCTAATTGATCCACTTGTGAGGACAAAAAAAAAGTCCAGTTTTGAGGACAAAAAATGTCCAGAATAACTCCTTTCAGTTGACTGGCAATGACTCACAAACATTTGAGTTCACAGGATTCAATAGCATTGTACAGCTAAAAGATGATTCCTCATTTTGATCTAATCTGAAATTCATAGAAATGATGTTTAAGCTTTAGATAGTCCTTAATTCATGGAGGACTGCCCCATCCCCCACGCCCAGCATATGTTTGTGTAAAAGCAAAACAATTTTGTAATGAAAATAATTACAAAAAAGTTAAGAAAATTTGTTTGGAAAGTGTTATTGAACTTCTAGATTTATATTTAAGATTAAATAAAAATCGATTTTAGAATACTATTAGAACAGGTATGTTTTCCAAAACTAATCACTTTTCTAACTTGCAAGGCTAGATTATAAGTAATGAATGCTATATGTTCTAACTGACTAGTGTTCTGCTCTTGGTCATTTCCTGTTATGTCAGTTTTATTGACTAAAATTTCAACAGTGGGCAATGGTTCATTAATATTCAAGAGTTTTTCAGCTTTAAGAGGGTCCTATTAAACTTCAAACATACTTTAAACCATTACCAAATAACATTTTAGCAGGGTATTGGTTGACTGGTAGATGAGAGCATTATTTATTCATGATAGGTGCATGAATCTGAGTGTCACAACTTTACCGAGTGAAAGAGTATGCATTTGTGTGAGAAAGGGGATATATGAGGATGTGGGAAGATTCTTTAGGCTGGCGGAAGAGACAGGAGGGCACCAGCATACAATAAAAAAATTATTTCACAGTTTTGTTAAACCTGTCTCTGCTGCCAAATTACCAGTATTTGCCTAATGTAAAAGATAGATTTTTTTTTTTTAAGCTTTATTTATTTGGCCTGTAAGTAGTGCTTTTGAAGTAATGAAGAATACGTTGTAGTGGTAACTTTCCTGAGATAAAAAATCCCTTGGCTGTATTTATTTGGGCTGTAAGTACTGCTTTTGCAGTAAGGAAGAATGTACTCTACCATGTTTTGAAAAGTTTCATGAAAAATAATAACAGGGCTAAGACAAAGGAGACTAAAATAAAATTTATGTGCAGTCGTTGCCAGGTGCCTTCATGTTTTACTACCTGTTTTGCAGATTTTCAAGAAATAAAGTTAAAGAAATTAAAAAACAAACAACAACCAAAAAAGATTTTATCATTGACTCGTTGGCAGGACTTACATCATCCACAGTGCACTACAAAATATGAGATCCCAGATAATGGGTATCAAAATCCATAACTCATAACAAAAATTCTGACTTTGTCCTTTAATCAGCATGTCTTCATTAGTGAAAACACATAGTATCAACAAAAAATTCAAAGGATAAAATAATTGGATCTTTTTTTTACTTTCTGTTTACTGTGCTTTAAGTGAAAGTTTACAATTCAAGTTAGCTCCTCGTATAAACATTTATACACACATTGTTATGTGACCCTAGTTGCTCTCCGTATACTGTGACAGCACACTCCTCCTTTCCACCTAGGAGCTGCCCATTTAGTCTCCTGTATCTTCTTGAGCTGAGAAGCACACTCTTCACAAGTTATCATTTTATGTCCCATAGCCCAGTCTAATCTTTGTCTGAAGAGTTGGCTTCGGGAATGGTTTTAATTTGGGGATAACAGAGAGTCCAGGAGCCATGTCTTCTGGGGTCCCTCCAGTCTCAGTCAAACCATTATGTCTGGTCTTTTTACTAGAATCTGAGTTCTGCACTCCACTTTTCTTCTACTCCATCAGGGACTCTCTGTTGGGTTCCCTGTCCGGGCGGTCATTGGTGGTAGCCAGGCACCGTCAAGTTCTTCTGGTCTCAGGCTAATGGAGTCTCTGGTTCAGGTGGTGCTGCCAGTATCTTGGGCTAATATTTTCCTTGTGTCTTTGGTGTTCTTCATTCTCCTTTGCTCCAGGTGGGTTGGGACCAATTGATGCATCTTAGATGGCTGCTTATTAGCTGTTAAGACCCCAGATGCCACTCACCAAAGTGGCATGCAGAACATTTTCTTATAAACTTTGTTATGCCAATTGACCTAGATGTCCCCTGAAACCATGGTCCCCGGACCCCCGCTCCTGCTACTCTGTCTCTCAAAGTGTTTGGTTATATTCAGGAGACTTCTTAGCTTTTGGTTTAGTCCAGTTGTGCTGACTTCTGCTGTAGTGTGTGTTGTCCTTCCCTTCACCTAAGATAATTCTTGTCTACTGGTTAGTGAATTCCCCTCTACCTCCCTTTGCATCCTCGTAACCATCAAAGAATGTATTCTTCTGTGTTTAAACCTTTTCTTAAGTTCTTATAATACCGATCTTATACAATATTTGTCCTTTTGTGACCAACTAAATTCACTCGTTATAATGCCTTCCAGATTCCTACATGTTATAAGATGTTTCATGGATTCATCATTGTTCTTTATTGTTGCATAGTATTCCATTGTGTGAATATACCATAATTTGTTTATCCATTCGCCTGTTGATGGACACCTAGGTTGTTTCCCTTTCTTGCTATTGTGAACAGTGCTGCAGTGAACATGGGTGTGCATATATCTATTCGTGTGTTGGCTCTTATTTCTCTAGGATATATTCCAAGGAGTGAGACTGCTGGATCATATGATACTTCTATTTCTAGCTTTTTAAGGAAGCACCAAATCGATTTCCAAAGTGGTTGTACCATTTTACGTTCCCATCAACGGTGTATAAATGTTCCAGTCTTTCCACAACCTCTCCAACATTTATTATTTTGTGTTTTTTTGGATTAATGCTAGCTTTGTAGGGATGAGATGGTATCTCATTGTAGTTTTGGTTTGCATTTCTCTAATGGCTAATGAGCGTGAGCATTTCCTCATGTGTCTGTTAGTCGCCTGAATGTCTTCTCTGGCGAAGTGACTGTTCATATCCTTTGCCCACTTTTTAATTGGGTTATTTGTCTTTTTGTTGTTGAGGTTTTGCAGTATCTTATAGATTTTAGAGATTAGATGCTGATGGGATTTGTCGTAGCCAAAATTTTTTTGCCAGTCTGTAGGTTGTCTTTTGACTCTTTTGCTGAAGTCTTTGATGAGCATAAGTGTTTGGTTTTTAGGAGCTCACAGTTATCTAGTTTCTCATCTGATGTTTGTGGATTGTTACTTATGGTTTGTATTCTGTTTATGCCACGTATTAGGGCTCCTAGCATTGTCCCTATTTTTTCTTCCACGATGTTTATAGTTTTAGATTTTATATTTAGGTCTTTGATCCATTTTGAGTTAGTTTTTGTGCATGGTGTGAGGTATGGGTCTTGTTTCAGTTTTTTGCACATGGATATCCAGTTATGCCAGCACCACTTATTAAAGAAACTATATTTTCCCCAGTGGATGGACTTTGGGCCTTTGTCCAAATATCAGCTGCTCATAGGAGGATGGATTTATGTGTGGATTCTCAATTCTGTTCCATTGGTTTTTGTACCAGTACCAGGCTGTTTTGACTACCGTGGCAGTATGATAGATTCTGAAATCAGATAGTATGAGGCCTCTCACTTTGTTGTTCTTCTTCAGTAATGCTTTACTTATCCGACGGCTGCTTCCCTTTCCATATGAAGTTGATGATTTTTTTCTCTATCTCATTAAAAAATGCCATTGGAATTTGGATCGGGATTGCATTGTATCTGTAGATTGCTTTGGGTAGAATTGACATTTTCACAATGTTGAGTCTTCCTATCCATGAGCAAGGTATGTTTTTCTACTTTATGCAGGTCTCTTTTGGTTTCTTGCAATAGTGTCTTGTAGTTTTCATCGTATAGGTCTTTTATGTCTCTGGTTAGATTTATTCCTAAGTATTTAAAAAAGTTAAATGTTTTACTGTTTCCGTTATTGCTGGGAATTTTACCAGCTGAATCATTCATCCTCCTCATTTAGTTAGATCATTATTTCAGCTGTTCCAAAAATCTCCAGTGTCTTGAAATTGGAAGATGACTCTATGGCTTCAGATAAAAGACTTTCCAGTTAACGCATGTGATAGCAAAATGCTACTTTTTGGAGATAATTCTGTTTAATAGCACATTTCTTAAATGTATGATTTTATAAGTCCAGCTAAACATTGTGTATATATCATATGCTAGCTATAGTCAATAAAAATAAGAGATTAGGTATGCAAATGCTTTCCTGACTCCTGGTGTGCAAATTTCTTATCTTTATATTATTATTGTATTTAGTATGAGTCAGAGGCGGAAACTGCAGCTAACAACAACATTTAATCAATTATTTAAAATATATTAATTCACCATCTACTAGGTACTGAGCACTGTGTTATGCTATGGGAATACAAACACAAATAATTAGCAACCACTGCTCAAAGGAAATTTATAATCTAGTGGAGGAGTTAGAAGAGGAAATCAACAATTATTACAGGTATGAGTGCAAAATCCTATCTGTTGGACATTGTTGACTAGAAGATTTCAAGAAAGATTCTAAGGGTACATCTCATTACCATTATAATGAGCCCCACAGTCAATTTATAAAGTCCACTAAGGAAGCATGAGTGGAGAGTGGTGGTGTCGGAGCCAGAGAATTACCATCTCTTGATTAGTCAATTGAGACAAAAAGGGTTGTTAAATACCATGATTTACTAAGATTTGAGATTTGATGAGGTTTACAAACAGAAGAGACAATTTTATTTAAAATAATGTTAGTACCGTCTTGAAGTTGCAAAATGACTTCCTTATACTAGGGTATGAAACATTTTCATTTGCATTCAAATCATACAACTTTATGAAAAATCCTTGTGTTGAATTTTTTGGAAGAAGGTGCAGTAGTTTTGATTTTACTATCAGTCTTAGAAACCCTGTATTTAGTCAGATAATTTAGCTAAAAAGAACCTAGTTTCTCTCTCTCCCTGTACTATGAATGTTCATACCTAAGACTTCTAACCAGAAAATATGTTATCACAATTACTAAGGGAACGATTAGAAATGTCTAACAGGTATCCAAAAACTGATAGGCCTTCATACCTGTGTGACCAAAAGCAAACCAGTTATTGTGTAGATATGAAAACACCAGCCCCATCAAAAATTGTTCATTATTTACAGGAACATATTATTAATTTTCCTTGTACCTCCAACCTTACATTTCTACATGAGGTCACCTGTGACATCTTTTGCTATTTATTGCTGTAGCTATAACCAAAAGAATCCATGTAGTGATAGATTCTACCTGCAAAAACATGTATTCTTCTCACAAAAAGCTGTTCTCAAATATTCTTTCAGAGGTATGATTGTTTATTGATGTTGTTGATATTGTCACTGTTGTTGAGAGAAGCAGCAGGCAGTACCTCAGTTTAGATAAGAGGTCAGAAGTTTTTGGCTATAATTCTAGCTCTCAGGAAATCAACTCATTTCCCTGTGTCCTGAGAAAATCAATACTATGAATTTCATTCATCACCTTTACTTTTATGGAAGCAGCATTTTTCCCTGTTCCCCATCAGTTACATTTCACTTCAGAAGACTTGCTAACAGTGTCACAAAATATCTATTAGTCATTTTTTTACAACTGCGAGAGAAACAAAGATGTTCTGTTATCAGATCACACACATACACACACACACCCACACCCTATTAAACCTTAGCCATAGGGTCAAGGAAGTTCGATTTCAGGGACCCAGGGTTCTAAATATTCCATTGTTACTTGAACTAGGGGATGAAGTACTGGGGTGAAAACCAGTGTGATCTACTCCTTAATTGGAGAACCACTGATTTTGTCTATTCATTGGTTGCTAAATCATTTCATTCTTGCCTTCATATGCATATGTGGGTGTATATATATATATATAAACTTTGTATGGGATAAAACAGCAATTAATAGGATGATTAAAGTCAAGATAGAAGACTTCTAAATTGGCAAAATATCTTACTCAACTTGTAAGACCAAATATATCAGATTATTTTTTGTTGTATCTAATAAAAGTCTCTGGATAATAATTTATTTTATGCAACTATCTTATATGATGTGGACAGTAACTGCTTCAGGCAAAAAAACCCACAATTTTTAAATGTGATATAATTTTATTGTAGTTATTTTATAAACATTTTCCTAAATTATGCAATTAAAATTTTCTTAAAAATTTTAAATATTTTTTCCAAAGTAAACAATCATAGTTTCCTCATAGCTATGTCATCGTAGCTTGATATTGTTACAGAACTGAGGCTGCACAAGAAAATCAAGACGTCATAGAAGTTGGGATAAAGTTTAAGCATTTCTCTCATGCTCTAATAGTTTTTAGAAATTATGTTCAGCATTTCCCAGTGTGTGGTCTGTGAGTTCTAAATGGTTTTATGGAGACAAAATTTTGTTTTCTTTTTTTCAATGTTGAGAATGTTATCATGCAGGCTAAAATATTTTAGTGGTGTCTCATAGCAAAGGGCTATAAGGTGCTCATGCTAATAGCAAAGATCTGTACATTACTCATGCTACATATCCATTACAGGTGGGCTAACAGTCCTGCTTCTTGTCTCCTTACACCCAAACCGAGGCTGACTACGCAGATTCCATTCTGAACATTGCCAATCACTTTGGCAGGGAGATAGAAATCTTTGCAGGGTCCTGACTAGCAATTAAGTCATTTGGCCTAGAAATGATTTGTGAAACTTCTTATAACTATTTGGCCAAAATTTAACACATGGCCTCACCCAGCCACAAGAAGGTCAAGAAGTGAAATCCTACCACGTGCCTGGAAGGCAGAGACCTGGAGATATTTGCTTAATAGCATGCCTCAGCAGTTGAAAGACTTGAGAGATGAAGATAGAAATGAGTGTGGAATGGATCACTAAGTCTATCTGGGACTGACTTCCATTAATATTGGATACATTCAAAATAAAATCACCGACCTGCTTGATCTGATTTTTTTTCTCCCATGAATGTTTTTGGTCCCAGACAACTTTTTGAGCTAGCTAATGAGGTCATGATGGAGGAAATGTGTTGTTTTTTTCTGTTAATCATTGGCCCTAAGTGTCATTCATTCATTCACTTATTCATCATTTCTTGTTTTTATTGAATAAATATATACTGCACTCATACTATATGCTGTGCATATATATCACAACAATCAACAAAAACAGTTTACACTTTCAATAATATTACAGTCTAGTCATATGAGGAAAACAACAGGTAAAGTACAATGTTCTGTGATGAGGAGAATTTTAGAGTTCTCAGTGAGGACTTGTCACCATTTTGAAAGCTAGGGAAGGTTTCCTTCAGGAAGTGATATCTGAACTGAATTTTAAAAGATGAATGGGATTTGGAAAAAAGCAAAAGAAAAATGTTACAGTTAGGGGAATATTTTTTATGTAAAAAATCATATAAGAGTTCTCAAGAAACAATACTCCATGTGGCTTGGGTATACAGAGATGAAGTTAGAAAGATAAGCTGGCATCTTGAAAGACAAATTAAATTATATGGGCTTTACTCAAAGTACAATAAGAAGCCTTTGAAAGGTTTTAGGGAGAAAAGTAATGTATTTGTTTAATAAGCACATAGTGCTTACTCTGGGGCCAAATGCTGTTCTAAGCACTTAAAATATTAATTCATTGAATCCCCATAAGAACCCTGAGGCAGGTAGTATTGTTATTCCCCTAGACAAATGGAGAAAACGAGGCATAGAGAGGTTAATAACTTGCCAAGCTAATAAATGACAGTGGTAGGATTCAAATTCATTCGTACTCCATGATCTAAAATCATAGGAGCTAGGTCTTACTCTCACTCTCTGCTGTGCTGTGAAGATGTAAACATTACTCTGAAAAAAAAAAAAAAAAAACATACAAATGGGTTGGAAAAGAGGCAGGCCAGATTTGAGGCCTGACTCCTGCTCAGTGGCATAAGCTGTTACACAGATAAGAGGTGAGATGTTAGGGTATCAATAGTGGTGCTACCATCTAGCATCCTTCCTAAGCTTGCAGGGTACTTAAGAGGCTGCTGAATATGTCTTTAGGCATCAGAGGGTACTGGCACTTATCCTGGGTGACTCTCTCAGAGCTTCCTCTTGGCTATATTAATTATAAAGCAATCTTTATTTTACTTAGTTTTTATAAGTGAACTCAACCTTGATAGGAATTTAAATCACTCCATTAATAGAAGTACCAATTTCCAATCTTAAAAACATCAGATTTAGTGTGAGTTCAATAATTTATTAAATGTGGATGAATATTTGCATAATTTAATTTCCTAACCTCTGTACTAAAAAGAATTACAATGCTTAATTTTGAGATCTTTGACCACTCAAATAAAGGAAAATAAGTGTTAGGAATGTATGATATAATCAGAGCAATTGTTTTACAAGAAAAATTCATTGTACTTGAAATATTGAGAAAATTTAAAATGTAAGCATTAAATAACCAGCTCTTAAGTGTAGCTCACAATATATACATCTCCTTAGAACATATTATATTTGTTTGGGCTTAATTTTTCAAAAAAATTCTGACTTGAAGAGTACTTAAAAATCAAATATTTTCAATTCTTAGACTATTAATAAATATTACTCTCACTGTCATATCTTCAATAATCTGTAAACTCTATGCCTTCAATTTTTTGAGGCTAGTTTTATGACACAGAGTGTAGTCTATGTTGGTGCATGTATGTATTCAAAAAGAATGTGGTTTCTGTTGTTGTAGGGTGGAATATTCTATAATTATCAATTAGGTCAAATTAGGTCAGTTGGTAGTATTGTTCAAATCTACTCTATCCCTACTGATTTTCTGACCACTTATTCTGTCAATTCTTGAGAGAAGGATATTAGAATATCCAACCATAATTTTGGATTTATCCATCCTTCCTTTCAGTTTTGTTAGTTTTTACTACATGTACTTTAAAACTCTATCATTAGTTTCATACATAGTTAGGATCCTTGTATCTTTTTGCTCCCTTTATCATTAACAATGACCCTCTTTAATGGTTTGTACTCAACTGCTAGCCTAAAGGATGGCTGTTCACACCCACCTAGCCGTACTGGGGAGGAAAGGTTTAGCAATTTGCTTCTGTTAAGATTACAGCCAAGAAAACTTTATGCAGCAGTTCTACTCTGTACCACATGGGCTTGCCATGAGTCAGAATGTACTGGACAGCAACAGGATTTTTTTCTTAAATCCCTGATAATATTTTTTACTCTGAAATCTACTTTGGTATTAATATAACCACTACCCCTTGCTTGCTGAAAGTAAAGAGGAATTGAAGCACTTCCTGATGAAGATTAAAAACTTCAGCTTTCTGTATGGATTACACTTCAACATAAAGAGAACAAAAATCCTCACAACTGGACCAATAAAAAAATCATGATAAACGTAGAAAAGATTGAAGTTGTCAAGAATTTCATTTAACTTGGATCTACAATCAACCAACATGGAAAGAGCAGTCAAGAAATCAAACGAAGTATTGCATTGGGCAAATCTGCTGCAAAAGACCTCTTTAAAGTTTATAAAGCAAAGATGTCAGTTTGAGAACGAAGGTGCACCTGACCCAAGCCATGGTATTTTCAGTTGCCTCATATGCATGCGAAAACTGGAGAATAAATAAGGAAGACCAAAGAAGAATTGATGCCTTTGAATTATGATATTGGCAAAGATTTATTGAATATACCATGGACTGCCAAAAGAATGAACAAATCTGTCTTGAAAGAAGTACAGCCAGAATGCGCTTAGAAAGGAGGATGGCGAGACTTTGTCTCAGGTACTTTGGACATGTTATCAGGAGGGACCAGTCCCTGGAGAAGGACATCATGCTTGGTAAAGCAGAGGGTCAGCGGAAAAAGAGGAAGACCTTCAACGAGATGGATTGACACAGTGGCTGCAACAATAGGCTCAAACATAGCAACAATTGTGAGAATGGTGCAGGACCCGGCAGTGTTTTGTTCTTTTGTACGCAGTGTTGCTATAAGCTGGAACCAACTTGATGACACCTAACAACAACAATATCTTTATTTTAATTAGTGTTTGAATGGTATATCTTTTCTCCATCTTTTGCTTTTAACCTGTGATTTTATTTTAAAGTGAGTTTCTTATAGACAGTATATTGTTGGCTGTGCTTTATTTTTGTATCAAATTTTAAAATCCCTGCCTTTTTAGTACTTAAACCATTACAGTCAATGTTTTTATTGGTTTAGTTAGGCTTAAATGTATTGACTTGAGGAAACCCCTCTGCAGATCTGTGAGGTCCCTCTTTGTGTAGCACCCTCAGCTCTGATATTTTGTCTTACAAATTCCAGTCACCTTGACCTCCTCTAGGAGCCCTGGTGGGACAGTAGTTAAGCACTGGACTGCTAACCAGAAGATCTGTGGTTCAGATTCACCGGTCGCTCCACGGGAGAAAGATGTGACAGTCTGCTTCTGTAAAGATTACAGCCTTGGAAATTCTATGGGGACAGTTCCACTCTGTCCTATAGGATCGCTATGAGTTGTAATCCACTCGACAGCAATGGGTTTGGTTTTTTGGCTTTTTATCTCTAAACTCGATCTCAATGAGAGTGCTAAGATCCATTTTAGTTCTCTTTCATTGCGCAATGTCCTAGAAACTCTCTCTAGACAGTGAGCAGGTGGAAGTGATGGGCTCTGCTTGTTTGCTACCCTTCTCCCTGGGATCATTCTTCTGTGCTACCTATTAATACAATATCTGAAAACCATTGTTTCATATACTTTCTCAGGTTTTCTAGTTGTTTAAGGCAGGAAGGTAAGCCTGGCCCTTGTTATTCCATTATAGCCAGAGGCAGAATGGTGTGCCTTGTTTCAAAATAAAATATCATATTTCATAGAGATTTTTCATTTCATAGATGGTTATGATCTAATTTGAAACATATTAAAGTCATAATAATTTTTGTAATTAATATGGTATAAGATAGCTTATAATAAGTTATGAGTGCGGCACAACTGTGATATAGTGCATAATTTATTTTATGCAATCATACCTATATAGGAGCATCAAGCACACAAAATAAATGCGTGTATCATAGAAAGCTTTGCACCTGAAAAATTAAAGATCATTAAGGTGACCTTGCATGCTTAATATCATGCTTAACTAGCCATGATTAAGGCTTAAATTATAGCCATTAAAAATTAAAAAACTGTAGTTTGTCACATTCTAGCTTCCCCTGGGATTTCCAGTGCTTTAGGTTAGGTTCATTCAGTCAGTTTATTCAATATGGGAAAGTCTTATCCCAGACATAAGATCATATCCTTTTTGTGGATAAAGAATTCTCCAAATAGTTCTTGGCCACAATACAAAGCAATACCTAGGTTCAGTATGTCATCTTGGACACCCTGGAGGGAGACATGAGAAGTCAAAACTATTTCTCCCCAGAATACAAACCATGTCTTCAAGCAACATAAGGCCTCTCTTAATAATTCAGATGTGAAAAAAATATACATTGTAGAATAACAGCATGTACTGTAGTTACTTCTCACTTAGACAGCACTTTTACTGAAGAGGAAGTAATATAAGGTGGTAATATAGACTCATTGGCTAAAAATAATTTCCTTCCATTTTTTAACATTTTTTTTAAGCAAATTTTCTACTATGTTTTTAGATCTGCTACCAAAATCACTTTTCTAAGTAAATGTGGCTCTAGCTAATTCTTAAAACCCATTTGCCTGATACTCAGGGGAAGTGGTTCTATTCTCAGTCCAAAAGATCTGCCAGTAGAGGAATATTTTGTGATCGAATGTGTATTTTAAAGTCGTATTATGAACAAAATGACTTACAATCAAGAAAATCTTTTTATGGGTCTAGGTTGAAATAAAGGAACCCTGGTGGCACCGTGGTTAAGAGCTCCGCTGTTAACCTAAAGGTTGGTAGTTCAAAGCCACCAGCCTCTCTGCATGAGAAAGATGTGGTAGTCTGCATCTGTAAAGATTTATAGCCTTGGAAACTCTATGGGGCAGTTCTACTCCTGTCCTGTAGGGCCACTATGAGTTGGAATCAACTCAAGGGCAATGGATTTGGGGTTTTAGGCGTTTTTGGCTTTAGGTTAAAATATACATCCAATTTTTGCCCTTTATAGAAAAATAAATGATGATTGTCTAAAGGGTTAAAAAATACCAGGTTTCATCTCTGCAATCTCAGTTGACTTTATCTATTGACAGGTAGCTTGTTTACCTACTTCTAAAATAGCAGATTTTTAAAAATATTGAGTTTTTTCCAACAAAGTATTATAAAAATTTTCAAACATAAAGAAAAGTTGAAAGAATTTTGTCATGAGCACTTGTATTTTTAGTACCTAGGATCTATAATTAACATTTTACTAAATTTGCTAAATCACACATTTATCCCTCTATTTATCTATCAAACTTTTTTCTTTGATTCATTTTAAAGGAGGCTGCAAGCCTCAGTCCTCTTCTCTCCAAATGCTTCAGCATGCATCAGATGCTCAATTTTTAAGTTCTTAATATTGTATATCTCCTATAAGATATAAAGCACTTTCTTTGAAATACTGTAGTTTCATGGAGCACAGGTGGTGTAGTGGTTAAGAGCTTGGTTGCTAATCAAAAGATCAGCAGTTCAAATCTACTAGCACCTTCTTGGAAACCCTATGGGGCAGTTCTACTCTGTCTTATAGGGTCGCTATGAGTCAGAACCAACTCAACGGCACCTAACAACAACAATAGTTCCATAATGAGAACAAAAATGATCAGGTAATGGGAATAATATTGCAAGCATTAAGTGGTCTTGCAACTTAGAAAGCATATGCCAGTGGCAATGGTTTCCATCATGATTATGTTTATTTATACCATCATATTTTCCTTTCCTCCCTTGCTCTTCTTTATTCTTTAGTCATTTTTATGATCAAATTAATGAAACAATACTTGCATTAAAAATATTAAACTAGTTTTATAACCTAATTCTTTTGGTGTTGGTTTCTTTACTCTGAAGAGAATGTTGAATTGGATGACCTCTAATAGGTTTTCCAGGTTTGGTGCTCCCTGATCCTCATTCTTCTCCTCCCGATTCATCATGCACATGACCTTCCTTGTAACTAATTTGGAATGCCTTCAGACTACTGTTCTTTAAGTGTCTATTCAAAATGTATTCGTTGAAGGTAGTGGATACTGACTTTCTATTAATAAACATTTTATATCGAATCACTTATTAATTCACTTTTATTAACCAAACATTATCTAAAAAATTCAAAAAAGCATTTTGCATTTTTCTGTAGCTTTTGTTCTATCTTTGCTTTTTCTTCTGTAATTTTTTTTTCAAAGAAGGTGATGTTTTGAGCACCGTATAAAAGGGTTTACAATTTAGATGATAAAAAAAAAAGTAACCTGCTTTCTCTATAAGCAGCACCATGGCCTGCTGTTATAGCACACATATGCTTTTGATAATCTGTGAACACATGTGTGCTGTGCAAAATAACTTCAGTGAAGCTAGAGGAGTCCCTGGGTGGCGCAAACAGTTGAGCACTTGGCTGCTAACTGAAAGTTTGGAGATTTCGGTCATGGCCATTGAAAACCCTATGGAGCACAGTTCTATTCTGAAATACATGGGGAGACAATGAGTTGGGATCAATTTGATGACAACTGATATTTTTAAGTTAGAGAGAGACAATTAATTTGTTTAGTTTTTTTAGTTTTTGTTTTTATTTAGTTTTTAAAGTTCAATTCCAGGTACTCTTTTATTTTACCAAGAGAAGTAAAGAATCATGCTTGAAAACACAAGCTAGCTGGCATTTTATTTCACATTTATCCCAACAGCGTCTTAGGTGAACAGGAGACTACTTCTCAAATGAATACATTGGGCAGCTTTACTATCAGAGAAAACCTCCATAGGGCATGTATCCCTGCCTCCACCGGACAATTGTTTAACGAAGTCATGGGAATTGGGTTTATCTGGACTCTGATCTGCTCTCATTGTTCATTATCTATCTAATTACTGAGTAATTAGCTGTTACACATAGAAAGAGTAAAGTGAAATATAATGCTTATATTTTAAGTGAGGTGAGGGTGCATTTTGCTTGGTTTCTTTGGAGTTAATGTTTAGTAAAAGAACCAAATATTTCAGAAAGGGATTCTTGAGCTTATTGGACTAGGCAAAAACAATTTTACATTAACATGTCACAATAAACTTCTTTTTCCTTCTTTAAACTGAGGGAAAAAAGTCCCTTGGATGGTGCAAAATGTTAAGCACCCAGCTGCTAACTGAAAGGTTGGGGGTTGATTCCACCCAGAGGCACCTCAGAAGAAAGGCCTGGTGATCTACTTCTGAAAAATTAGCTATTGAAGATACTAAGGAACACAGTTCTACTCTGACACACATAGGGTCACCACGAATTGGAATTGACGGCAACTGGTTGTAGTCAGAAATGTTCAAAAATCACGTAGTTTGCCAGTTCTTTACCCTGGAGTGGCAATCCATATATTATTTGTTTTGCTTCTATGCTTTGATGGTTTACATAAACAAAGTTTGGTATGTTTAAATAAAGATATCTAAAATTTCACAACTAAAACTGAGACTATTACTGATTCTTTGGTTGTAAATGGTTTATGAAACGAGGTGATTATTCTCTAAAGAGATATCATATTTGGGATCATGTTACAACATTACTCTTGTACACAAACTCTGAATAAAGGTAATCAGTAAACTATAATACCCTCCCTGCCACTCAAATAATTTACATTTATTTTCCTTCATATCCATTTTTTAAGGAGCCCTGGTGCCACAGTGGTTAAAGTGATTGACTGCTAACCGAAAGGTCAGTGGTTTGAAACTACCAGTGGCTCTGCAGGAGAAAGATGTGGCCTTCTGCCTCTGTAGAGATTTACAGCCTTGGAAACCCTATTGGGTTGCTATGAGTTGAAATGGACTTGATGGCAGTGGTTTTTTTAATCCATTTTCAGCTAAAGCAAACCATTATATTCATAGAAAAAAAGTATATATGATAGCCTGTATTTGTCATGACTCTGTATCCTAAATCAGTGATTCTTAAATTTTATCTCATGGACAAAAAATTTATCTTCTTCTCAAAGCATTTCTGTAATACAAAATAGACATGTTAGCTTTTTTATTTTTGCCAATAAGGGTATTAAAAACAAAAACCTCTGCCATCTACTATTACTAGCATTTTGTATTACACTAGAAATATAGGAGGTTACAATCAACAGACAAGGAAAAACTCACTATTCCCCAGATCAGTGAAAAAAACTCACTCTTGCTGGGCCTCGTCCACAGGCAAGCTTTGGGGTGATGGCTCAGTCTAAAGCAAATCATTAATTAAAAGGACAAGAGAGAGCACTATATATCCTTGTCACATGATTCAAACTGATCATATGCAATTATATCCAGATTATTCTGTGGAAAAATGAGACGTGTGACTTAGCGTGAGGCAACATTCGTGCTATTCAGGTATGAAGACTTCTTGTGACCTGGAATGATAAATGACTGATTTTACAGGTTCTACATTTCAGTGTCAGTTACCAAAAAGAAATGTGTCATCTAGAGACGAAGAACAAGATGAAATCCTGATTACCAGAATAACAGAATGGTATTCCTGCCTGCCTGAAGGCATAGAGGCATTGTCATCTGATTCAGCATTGGCTTTTTAGTGCTTGACATTGAGAAATATATTTGGGATAGAAGGACAGGCAAATGAATGAACTCTGTTTGATAGACAGAGGGATAGAATGATAGATCAGCTATGCCTTTCTTGTGTGAGCTATTTTATTTCTTTAGTTGCTTCCCTCTCCCCCAAAATTGGATATTATAATTCCTCCGTTTAAAACCTTCTAATGACTTAGAATGAAGTCTAAACTTCTTAACATGACCACCAAGATCCTGCATGATCTAGCCACTGCTTAACTCTATAGCTTGTATCAGTCTCTCCCAATTTGCAGACCAATCTTAGCTCCAACAGATTTCTTTTTGTCCCTGGAAGCTTGGTCCTTCTTTAGGAATTTTGCATTTGTTATTTTCTTTGCCTCCCAATTTCAGCTCACATGCTGCCTTCTCAGAGAGATATTTCCTGAACACCTTTAGTAGAAGTTGCTATTCCTCTACATTCACTTCACTTTCTCATGAGTCTTTGCTTCTTGACACTTAGACTGTGTTTGTTTCTGTGTTTAGTGGTTTACTATCATGTCCCTTCTAGGATGTTAGCTGATTGGTAGTAAAAATATTTTACTTTCTCCATTAGCAGTGGATTCTCAATGCTTAGATTGCCTGGCACATGATGAGCCATCAGTAGTAATTGAAGGATGTTTCCTGGGAGCAGCCACTGTTGATTGTGGCATTTCAATGATTTCTCCATCAATATTCACAACTAGTGGTCTAGATAGTAACATAATTATTTTCAACAAAGAAGCATTATTAGATGTTTATTTGCAATTGGTATCAATATTCTATTCAACAAATTATCCTAAAATTGATAAGTGACAACAATATGGTGTGGTGGACATACACATACTTGGATTAAAATTTTATTTTTGCTTCTATAAACCCTGTAACCTTGCTAAGCCTCTATTTCTCTATCTGTACAGTTGGAGTAATAATAGGTATCTCATGGGAATGTTGTAAGGAATGAATGGGCTAGTATATCTATGAAGAGTCCAACAGGGAGACTGAACACAGTGCCTGGAGCATAGAAGGAATTTTATTAATTATGGCAATTATATATATGAACACAAAATTTTGCCTGTATCATAATGACACATTTTTTTCTTTTAATCGAAAATATATATGGCTTTTATAAACAATAAAAGAGAGATAATAGTACAGATGAACCAAAATAGTGGCCTAATACCAAGTTGAAATAGTTATTTACCCTGTTTAAAACTTCCAAAAATATGAATATACATATATATATGTATATTTAATTTTCCACTTCCCAGCTGAGGATGTTTTTCAATCGATGATTTTAGAGGTAATAATTTTAATTAGAGCTCTTCGTATTTTTTTCCCATATCTTATCTAATCAAGAAGAATAGCATTATTAAATAAACAGGTACTGTCCTATAATATGTGTAGGCACTAAGCTTGCAGAGGATAGTTGTGTAAGGCATTAGGAAGATAGGGGCAATAAGGCAAGCCCTAGAAGATTGTTGAAATGGCAAATGTTTTCTTACCTATATATTTGCCACAAAAAAAAAAAAAAAAATAAGAATAAATTAAAAAAAAAAAAATAAGGCAAGCCTGAGGGGGTTAGAGTGGCTTACCTTATCTTTGCACTTGCTGCAGAAGATACATACTCACTAATTGTACATGATAAATGCTTATCTAATAGTAACAGGTAGTCTACTACCTTCAATAGCCATACTCGATTAGATCAAGCACTTCACTGAGGAAAAGCAAAGATATAATTTGTCCTGGAACTTGAGGCCAGAGGAGAAAGCAAGTTCATTCTGAGCACCTCAGAGTACCACAGGTTCCTGGCAAGAAGTGGGCCCCCTTCCGCTGGAGCTGACTCACAGCCTCATCACCATGATCTGCCTAAAACGTCATCTGGACTAATCCCAATATGCCCTACATCCCTGCTTGCCTGTGTAAACATGAGAAGCCAGAGAGTATCACGTGTTTGTCACCGCCATATGGCTGCACACACACACTCTTCTGACTTCATCTTATGTGCCTCTCTAGTGCCCTTTCTGTCAGGGACTGTGGAGCTTGAGATCTTTATCAGAAAAATCCTTCTTTTCTCCAGTTCTTCTTTAATTGTTCCATTCACCTTATTTTCTTAAATTTAAATCCAGTTCTTACTTGAAAACAGCGCTTTGCTTGCAGCTCTTGCATGTGGTGACTTTTCTGTTTTCCTCTGCTCCCCCACAGGGCCTGCAAGTGAGGTCAGTGTATTCCTTAATCGTCACTGTCAATTATAGCCCATTTCCCTGCCTCTTTCCCATTGCTAGGAGTCCCAGGTCGGCGCAAACGGTTAAGCTCTTCGCTACTAGTGAAAAGGTTGGTGGTTCGAATCCACTCCAAGGAGCCTTGGAAGAAAGGCCTGGTAATCTACTTTCAAAAGACGACAGCCATTGAAAACCCTTGGAGCACAGTTCTACCCTGAAACACATGTGATCACTAACAGTCAGAATTGACTCAACACCAGCTGTTTTTTGTTTTCTTCTTCTGTTGCTTACTTGACTCCTCTCTTTCCCACTGTCTCCATATCGAATTCATTGGCTTCATTTTTGAAATATGTTTAGATTCTGACCAATTCTCGCCAGCTCCACCTTTACCATTTTGTTTGAAGTTACCATTATCTCTCACCAGGGTTACTGTCTCCTCCTAAGTTGTTACTTTGCTTCTGCCCTCACCCTACTGGACTTATTTTCGTATGAAGCCAGAATGTTCCTTTGAAAACCTAAGTCGAATCGTGTCACTTCATCTAGCCACGCTCTCTCCTGCTTTACTTGGACTTGCCAACAAGTCCCTTGATTCAGGGCTTTTTCACCAGTTGTTTCCTTTATCTGGAATGTGCTGCCACCAGATATCCTCTCAGCTTTCATTTCCTTCAGATCGCAACTCAAGCGTAAAGTTATCAGTGAAAGCTTTCTTAACTACACTATATAAAATTGCAGTCCTCTTCCCCAATATTCTCCAACCATACTGCTCTGTTTTACTTTTTCTTCATAGCACTTATTACTTTTCATACATATTTATTTGCCCTCATCCCTCCACCCCACACTAGAATGAAAAGCTCAGTGCAAGCCAGGATTTTGTTTTACTTATTGTTGTAGGTCCCCTTCACCTAAAACAATTTCTGGAAACTAGTAGATTTATATTAACTATTTGTTGAGCAAATGACTATATTATCTCATTAACCAGGATGGATTCTTTAGAATTAGGCTAGGATGGATTCTTCACTTCAATGACTGGGAGATGTTCCCCTCCTGCAAAGAATAACTGCCTTTATACCAAGTCCAAATGAAATAATAGAGAATGGGAAGAAAATGAATGTGGAATAATATTATTATTGTAGGTGAGATGAAGGTTTCTTGAGAATTTCATGTCTAAGTCAATAAAAAGGTAGTAGATAACCTATTTCTAGAAGCTCACACTTTTAGAGACGGAACTGACCGTAGGGGAAACTGAGACACAAAGTGGAAAAGTGAATGCATCCTGTCAAGATGGTGAGGGAGCAGTGTCTGACCTCCTCTGACATCACAATGGGGAAGGAGAATCAAGATCAACAGCTCAAGGCTCATTTCTATGAGGTGGAGGTCAGACATGCCTCCTCTCTCCGCCATCTTTACCTATTCTGACACCAGCCGTCCTCCCACAGCACTCTCTACTTCTCTGCTGGCTTTGATAATTCAGTGTGGCCACACAGAACTCACAGACCATACTCGTGATTATGGGGTTTATTAGGGAAATAACAGGTTACAATTCCGGCTCAGGAACACTCAGGAACACAACCTCTTCCCAGCCATGCTCGCAGGCTTGCCTCTCCGTGGTCCTCAGACTCTGCCTAAAGACACTCAGCTTTCTCACTCTGTGGGCTGGGAATCCCACTGCACCATCTCCTTGGGGTGTCTCCTGCCGGTCTCTCCTTCGTTAGTGGTGGTGGGCTTGTCTTCTCTGCCTCTAGGGTGGCTCATTTCAAACCCAGTGGGGCGGCAAAACTAACCATTCCTTTGGTGGGCCACAATTACCCTATCTGCATAGTCCTACCCAATCATTTGGGTGGAAGTTACAAGACCATGGCTAGAAAGGCAACACAAAAGTGATCCATGGCACTGCAGTCCAAAGTAATGGAACTAATCAGTGATACGGTATATCTCACTCTCATTATTCTCTGTTCAGGATTCATTCACTCAACAAAGAATATTTGCTGAGTGTCTAATCTGGGTATGGAGTGGTCAAGAAGACAGACACAGGGTCTCTTCTAATGGATCTTACTGCTTAGAATATAAGATACATGTTAAACATAGTAAAATCAAACACGTTCTTGAGCTACATGCTCTGAGAAGGGGAGAACATTTGAAAGTTTTAAATTTATGATGGAGACTGACCCAATCTGAAAGATAAAGTAAATCTCTGGGTAAATGTAATCATGAAGCTGGCAGAGTTTTGCATTATGAGGAGAAGTTAGCAAGAGGAAGGGGGCGAGGACGGAATATGTCCTGGCTAAAGGGCAAGACACATGTCTCTGAAGCAGGAAGGAACAGAGTTCTATCAGCCCATTGAAGAAAGGCCGAGGTAGCCTCTGATAATGTCAGATTCTGCTTTGGTATCATTCTTGTTATATTGACTACTCATTAAACATAATAGATATGGATAATTGTATGATCTTATATGCAGTTTGGCAGCCCTTGTGGTACAGTGGTTAAGAGCATGGCTGCTAACCAAAAGGTCAGCAGTTTGAATCCACCAGCCGCTCCTTGGAAACCTTATACGCAGTTCTACTCTATCCTGTAGGGTTGCTATGAGTCAGAATGGACTTGACAGCAATGGGTTAATATGCAGTTTGATTATAAATAAAACATTGTTTTGCCTGCGCTTTTGATTTCCAGAATGAATTTGCCATTGGCTGGAAAGTTCAACCTTGATGTCCCCTTGTTCCTGATGATGGGCTCATTTTCATTTCTTTAGGCTTTCTTTTAAAGAGCCCCCTCCCTGCCAATCTGGTTCTTTGTAACTCATTCTTTCTCATCCAGCTAGCTTCCTATTTTTGTTGCTGAGTCATCCAATCAGGCTTAATTGTCTCTCTCTCCAGCTGGCACTGTCCTTTTGGAGAAAAAAATTCTGCCACAGGTGCATTTTTTAAAATTAGGAAAATATGAGTAACTAAATAAGGACACAGCTAGATTTTGCTGGTGAACTCTGAAAATTTAAAAGATGATTAGCACCTTTCACTTTTCATCATGGTGACCTAGTTTTTGAACCATCCCATCACAAACTGACGCATAGCATCCACTGAAAAGTTTTTTTTTTTTAAACTCTTTTCACATGGTTTTCTTTTATTGCTCAATTATTTCCTTTTTTTCTCCTTAGAAAGTTTAGATCCATTCAAAATTGAGTCACACAATTTGCTTGCAAGGAAAATGTGGTTTGAGATAAAAACTAGAACTAAAATATTGAATGTTTTGGAATTAAAGACAACTGATTTGAATTTCCTCTCCAATATCCATGAAAAAGGAGATTCCAAGTAAATTACTTGTTTAAAAGTTGAAAGGGGATGTTTAACTACCTAAGAAAAAAGCTTATAAGTGCTACTAAATAGGAGTCTTTTGATGAATGTTAAGAAAAAATAGAATTAAAAACTATGTAAAGGTTCTAAAAGACTGCTCAGATTTTGAAAGAAACAGAATTTATTTTAATATACACGACTGGTCGGCTACAATTCATCCAGATTAGTAAATTTCACCAAATGGGAAAGACTTGTTTGTTTGTTTGTTTGTCTGAACTTGACTTTCTTTTTTTTTTACTTTGTATATCTTTTTTTTCTTTATTGTCCTTCAGGTGATGGTTTACAGAACAAATAGTTTCTCACTGAACAGTTAGTATACATATTGTTTTATGGCATTGGTTAACAACCCCACGACATGTCAACCCTCTCCCTTCTTGACTTTTTTTTTTTGGTGAAAATATACATAGCCAAAGGTACACCATTTCAAAAATTTCTACATGCACAGTTCAGTGACATCGATTACGTTCTTCCAGTTGTGCTGCTCTTCTCACTTTAGATGAAGATTTACAGAACGAAATAGTTTCTCATTAAACAGTTAGTACACATGTTGCCCTATGACAATGGTTAACAACCCCACAACATATCAACCCTCTAACTTCTCAACCTCTTTTTTTTTTGGTGAAAATACACATAGCCAAAGATACACCATTTCAAAAATATCTGCATGTACAGTTCAGTGACATTGACTACGCTTTTCAAATTGTGCTGTTATTCTCACTTAAGATGAAGGCTTACAGAAC
>NW_004444010.1:1065741-1067470 GCF_000243295.1 Trichechus manatus latirostris | reverse complement strand
GTTATGTGTGGAGCTAAGATGGATATGGGAGAGAGGAGAGAGGAATAGGAGCCAAAAACATACAAACAAACAAAAAAGAATGCTAGGGGAGCTTGCCGTTGGAGTGGAGAGTTGAGAGACTATGAAATGGAGAAAAAAAGAAAGGGTAGGAGGAAGAAAAGAAAAGAATGAATAAATAAGAATCGGAAAGGTTAAAGAACCACAAATTTCCCAGGGATCCCACCGGTGCAGGTATGAGGTCTGGGGAAGTCACTCTCAGGTGTTGCAGTACAGCCTGGTTAGAAAGTGTAGAGGTATACAATGCCAGGTGTTCACGAAACAGAAAGAGAAGGAAGATATAGAGAGACGAGAAACAGTTGTTTTGTCTCCTGCTGGAAGCTCCGTGAAGCTGCTTTCTCGTACTCGCTGTTTGCTGGTCTCCGATATGAGTCCAAGATGGCGGATCCGTGTTGCGTTAGCTGGTAGGGGACCTCTGCATGAATCTTCCTCACTCTCCGTTCTCTGTCAGTTTTCTCACTCAATTTGGTGCTTGGCTGCGTTCTTTATCTCTTCATTTGATGTTTTAGGGTTTCAGGATTGTTGTATTCTCTGTTCAGCTTAGTTTTTCATATCTTTGCTGTGGAGGGATGGCGTGTTGCTTCTGCCTAGAGCGCCATTTTCAAAGCCATTTCCTGTCCCTGGACTCTTGTGCCTCATTAGTCCTGGTTTGTTTTATGGGGCTGTCCACTCCCCGGCTGAACGGTAAACCTCCAAAGTGACTTCACCACTGAGCTAAAAGGCTGTCTGAGGGACATACTTTCGGGGTTTCCCCAGTCTCTTTCAGGCATGTAAGTCTGGTCTTTTGTGTGTGTGTTAGAATTTTGTTCTACATCCTTCTCTAGCTCTGTCCAGAACCCTCTGTTGTGATCCTGGTCAGAGCAGTCAGTGGTGGTAGCCGGGTACCATCTAGCTGTACTGGACTCATTCTGGTGGATGCCTTGGTAGCTTTGGTCCATTAGTCCTTTGGACTAATATTTTCCTTGTGTCCTGTTCTCTTCATTCTCCCTTGCTCCTGAAGGAGTGAGACCAGTGGAGTATCTTAGATGGTTGATCACAGCTTTTAAGACCCCAGATGCTACTTACCAAGGTAGAATGTGGGACATTGTCTTTATAAACTGTGTTATGCCAATTGAACTAGATGTTCCCCAAGACCATGGTCCCCACAGCCCTCCACCCACCAATTCAGTCCCTCAGGGAGTTTGGATGTGTCTGTGGAGCTTCCATGACCTTTCCTTGTACAAGTTGTGCTGGTTTCCCTGTATTGTGTACTTTCTCATCTTTCACCCAAGACACCACTTATCTATTCCCTATTTAGTATTTCCCCCCCACCCCTCTCATCCCTGGTAACCAACAAAGATTGTTACATTTTGTGTGTGAACTTTTCATGGGTTTTTACAATGGAGGTCTCATACAATATTTGTCGTTTTGTGATGGACTTATTTCACTCAGCATAACGTCCTCCAGTTTTATCCATGTTATGAGATGCTTCACAGATTCGTCATTGTTCTTTCTTGTTGCATAGTACTCCACTGTGTGTGTGTACCATAGTTTGTTTAAGCATTCATCTGTTGATGGGCATCTAGGTTGTTTCCATTGTTTTGCTACTGTGAACAAAGCTGCCATGAACATAGGTGTGCATATGTCTATTCGAGTGACGACTCTTATTTCTCTAGGATATATTCCTAGGAGT
>NW_004444010.1:1017980-1065555 GCF_000243295.1 Trichechus manatus latirostris | reverse complement strand
TCATTGTGGTTTTAATTTGCATTTCTCTAATGGCTAGTGATTGTGAGCATTTCCTCATGTGTCTGTTGGCCGCTTGAATGTCTCCTCTGGTGAAGTGTCTCTTCATTTCCTTTGCCCATTTTTTCATAGGATTATTTGTCTTTTTATTGTAGAGGTGTTGGATTTTCTTGTAGATTATGGAGATTAGTCCTTTGTCTGACTTGTACTGTCCAAAAATTTTTTTTCAGTCGTAGATTCTCTTTTTACTCTTTTGATGAAGTCTTTTGAAGAGAATAAGTGTTTTATTTTAAGAAGATCCCAGTTATCTAGCTTATCTTCTTGGGTTTGTGCGTTGATGGTTATGGTTTGTATCCTGTAGCATTGGTCCTATTTTTTTTTTTCTATGAACTTCATAGTTTTTGGCTTTATATTTAGGTGTTTGATCCATTTTGATTTCGTTTTTGTATGTGGTGTGAAGTATGGGTTCTGTTTCATTTTTTTGCAGATGGATATCCAGTTTTGCCAGAACTATTTGTTAAAAAGACTGTCTTTTCCCCGTTTTATAGACTTTTGGCCCTTGTCAAAGATCAAGTGACCATAGGTGGATGGATTTACATCTGGGTTCTCAATTCTGTTCCATTGGTCAATGCAAAGATTTTTTTCTACTCTGGTTGTTCAGATATTTATATTGAAATACTAGTCCATAAAAATTTCACTTATATTATCCCAAATAATATATTTTAACTTTTGTAGTCTAAAGAAAAGATTGTTTAATGCGTTATGTTTTGTGGATCCAGGATCTGCACTTTATGTGATCTTAAAAAAGTTCCCAGAAAACTAATTCATTGAACATTTTATTTTCCTCTCTAACTGCATTCATATAGACCTAGCTCTACAAATAATTATTGTTCTATTATATCATATTCTAAATTTGATTTATGAGGCTAAAAATGGTTGAGGAAATTGAAGGAAAACTTAATTAAGCATGTACAGATGTTGTTGGCACTTCACATGCTTTATATCAAATAATCCACATAGTAACTATAAAGATAGGTATTATTTATCCTTTTTACAGATGAGGAAACTCAGGCTCAGAGAACCTGAAAAACGAGGTCATCATAGGAAATCAGCAGAAATGACCTCTGAAGGAAAAATGTTTGAGGAAATATACATGTTGTGGATTTCTTAAGTATATGATAATGCTCCATTGGAGTCTTCATCTCCCATGTTTTACAATGATTCAGAACACATTTCCCTGATAGTGAGAGTACTACTGAAAAATGGAATTTAATTCAGCGTGATACCATGAGGTGAAGTAAGGCTAAATGCAGAATCAGGAGACTTCTATTTTCAGGTTTGTCGCTATCTCAATAAATAAGCTTAGAAAAGCATTTAACCTTTCAAAGCCTAGCTTTCCACTTCTGGGGGAGGGAGGTGTAGAAGAACAATTATGCAATTTATCTAACAAGGATGTTCTGAAGATTATACGGTGTGAGTTTCAAGTTCCTGGAATAAAGTTGCTAGAAGCAAGACATTTTGAATAAACCGTTATCATGAGCTCAAATCACTCTTTGAGATTGGAGAAATGTTTTCTAGTTACAAAGGAAACAAATACATTTTACACCTCTCTGTGTTGCTCCTCAGCCCAGATTCATTGTTTAGACTGAGAAGAAATTTGCTGATGAAGAGACTGGTTTCTAATTTGATTCTATTATTAATTTACTATGTGATCTTGGTTAAGATACTTAAACTATGAGACCTCAGTTTCCTCATTCTAGTAATTAGGGTATTGGGTTGGGTAGTCTTTGTTGCCTAACTAACCTTGATGTATGCCAGCATTCTAGAGCAATACCTGGCACATATAGATGCTCAGTAAATAATAGATTGAGTGAATGAATGGATCATTCCACTGTTTTCCTTGGCTTGATTAAATATGGTGTTCTGGACTTGTCAGGCAGAGAAACAACAAAGATACCTATGATAAAGTAATACTGTAGGGAGAATATTTGGATGAGGAGCCCTGGTGGCATAGTGGTTAAGAGCTTGTCTGCTAACCAAAAGTTCGGCAGCTGAAATCCATCAGCTGCTCCTTGGCAACCCTAGGGGGCAGTTCTACTCTGTCCTATAGGGTCGCTATGAGTTGGAATCAACTTGACAGCAATGGGTTTTGTCGGGGAGAATGTTTGGATAAACTAATGATTTTCTGTCACTATACTCAAACATGAGGGGGGCTTCTGGAAATTTGCTGAAATTTGGTTGGTGGTCTTTTGTGTGTGTTCATGTTGCTGTGCCACCCTTCTTCTGATCCTTACCCTCTGTGTTTTATTGTGGCGAAATTCACACAGCATAAAATTCACCACTTTAATATTTTAAAGTGTACAATTCAGTGACATTTAGTACACTCATGATGTTGTACAATTATTATCACTAATTCCAGAACAGCTCTATCACCCCAAAAGGAAACCCTGCACCCATTAAGCAGTCAGTCCCCATTCCCCCTTCTTCCCAGCCTCTAGCAAACACTGATCAGTTTTCTGTCTATGGATTGGCCTTTTTTATATAAATAGAATCTTACAATATATGGCCTTTTGTATTTGGCATCTTTTGCTTAGCTTAATGTTTTTAAGATTAATCCATGTATCAATACTTCATTCCTTTTTTATGGCTGAATCATATTCCATTATATGGATCTACCATTTTTGCTTATCCCATTCATTGGCTGATGGACATTTGGGTTGTTGACTGTAAAACTGTGATTTATATAATAAAAGCCTAGCCTTTATATAATAATCTTGCAGGTATATTTTGTTTGATTTTCTCACATGGCTAATCCCTTAAAAAAGATAATAAGTTGTCTTTAAGTCAATTCTGACCGATGGTGACGCCATGTGTGTCCACAGAAAACAGACACAAAGGATTTTCAGTGAATGCTGTTGTTGTTAGGTGCTGTGGAGTCGGTTCTGGCTCGTAGCAACTCTATGTACCACAGAACGAAACACTGCCCTGTCCTGCGCCATGCTCACAACTGTTGTTATGCTTGAGCCCATTGTTGCAGCCACTGTGTCAATCCATCTTGTTGACAGTCTTCCTCTTTTTTCCTGACTCTCTACTTTACCAAGCATTATGTCCTTCTCCAGAGACTGATCCCTTCTAATAACAGTCCAAAGTATATAAGATGTAGTCTTGCCACCCTTGCTTCTAAGGAGCATTCTGGTTGTACTTCTTCCAAGACAGATTTGTTCTTTCTTTTGGCAGTCCATGGTATATTCAATATTCTTCGCCAGTACCACAATTTAAAGGCGTCAGTTCTTCTTCGGTCTTCCTTATTCATTGTCCAGCTTTCGCGTGCATATGATGCGATTGAAAATACCATGGCTTGGGTCAGACACACCTTAGTCTTCAAGCTGATATCTTTGCTTTTCAACACTTTAAAGAGGTCTTTTGCAGCAGATTTGCCCAATGCAATGCGTCTTTTGATTTTCTGACTGCTGCTTCCATGAGTGTTGATTGTGGATCCAGGTAAAATGAAATCCTTGACAACTTCAGTCTTTTCTCCGTTTATTATGATGTTGCTTACTGATTTCAATGACTAGCTGATTTTTTTCAGAAGTAGACCACCAGGCATTTCTTCTGAGGTGCTTCTGGATGGATTCAAACTTTCAGCCTTTCAGTTAGCAGCTGAGTGTGTTAAACATTTGCACCATCAAGGTACTCTTTAAAGCTCTCCCTATTTGTCTTCTGATACCAGTAGGAGCAATTTTATTTAAAAAAAAAAAAAAAAACTTTTCTGTTTTAAAATAATTTTAGATTTACAGAAATGTTTTAAAGTTAGTTTATAGAGTTCCTATATTTCCTTCACCCATTTTCCCCTGATGTTAGCATCTTATGTAACTGTGGTACTGTTTATTAAAACTAAGACGTTCATTTTGGTACACTGTACATTGACACAACTTTTAGAGGGTCAGCAGAAAAGAGGAAAACCCTCAACGAGATGGATTGATATAGTGGCTACAACAATGGGCTCAAATATAACAACAATTTTGAGGATGGCACAGGACTGGCCAGTGTTTCATTCTGTTGTACGCAGGGTCGCTCTGAGTTGGAACCCACTCGACGGCACCTAATACCAACAACACATTGGCATAACACTTCTACCTAAACTACAAACTTTATTTAGATTTTAATAGTTTTTTTACTTATATTCTCTTTCTGTTCCATGATCCAATCCAGAATACCAGATCACATTTAGTCATCATGTCTCCTTAATCTCCTTCAATATATGATGTTCCACAGACTTCCCTTGCTTTTCATAACCTTGACATTTTGAAGAGTAATAGGTATTTTGTAGTATTTGTTTTGTCATGATTAAACTTGGGTCAAACATCTGTAGGAAGAATAGCCAGGTGAAATGCTTTTCTCATCACATCTTAACCTGGGCACATGATATTAATATGACTTACTACTGGTGATGTTAAACTCGATCACTTGCTTAAGGTGGTTTTTGCCATATTTCTCCACTGTAATGTTACTATTTTTCCCTTTCCATACATTATTTATTAGAAGCAAGTTACTAAATACAGCACACATTCAAGGGGAGAGAAATTAATCTCTACCACCTGGAGGAAGGAATGTTAAAGAATTTGTGGACATGTGTTCAAACCATTACATTAATTCATAAATCTTTTAGGGGAGATAATTTTAGGTTATGAAAATATTCTGTTTTTCCTTAGAGCTTGGTCCATTAATTTTAGCATTCTTCATTGAAACTTGCCTGCAGCAAGTATTACTGTGGTATTCTAATGGTGATTTTTCTATTTCACTCATTCCTTTTACATTTATTATTTGAAATTCTTCTAGAAGGAAAATGCTTCCCTTCTCCTTTATTCATTCATTCATTCAATATTTTGTTTGTATCAGTATGGGCTCATGAAATATTTTTTTAGATTTTAATCCAGTACAATTGTTATTTATTTTGTTGCTCAAGTTGTTCCAGCATTGGCCAGTTCTTTTAGGTTGGCTTCTGTGTCCTTTTGACGTATGTCTAACTTTTTTTTTTTTTTTTTTTTAATACTTCCTTACTTTCTGGCACTAGTTGATGGTCCAGACTCATCTTGTATTTTTCTATCCCCAGCCCTTTATTCTCCCATTTCTCCAGGGAATCCTAGTTATTTTTATTGGAGAATGGTACATAGAAATTAAGATTGGGCACTAGGTTGTGCTTATTGGTACTGGGGTGTCACTGCTTCTGGGCCATGTCCGTGGAAAGATAGTGGGAGCAGTTTTAATCCAGGTTAGTGTCTCTGTGTGAAAACACTTCTTAAGAGGCTTGGTTTCCATTCCTTTTCACTACTTCAATAATGTGAAGGCTTTGACATGACTGATTATGGATTCTTTACTTTCTCTGCCAGTTAAGTGTTAAAGTGGTTTTTAAGCAAATATCATGAGAGAATAAGAGTTCATTGCTACCTATATTATAATGGCTATGAAAATGATAATTCCAACCCAGATCACTTTTCTGAGCTTCAGACTTTTGTATACAACTCCCTGCTGACTGTCTCTACCTGAAAACCTGTCTGGTACTCAATATGTTAAAAGATAAACTTTTCATATCTCCTATAAACTTGTCCCTTGCCTTTTTATCTAAATCTGTAGCAACACTATCCACCTAGTCTTCTGTTAGACTCTGTACATCAACTCACCTATCCAAACAATTACTAAATCCTGCTTTTACCTCCTAAATATAATCTGTATTTCCTCATTTCCTTTCCTTCTAATCTTATTCTAGCTCAGAACCTTATTGTCTTATACTAGATGACCTGCACCTGTTCCCTAACTAGTCTTTGTTTATGTAACTTTATTTCTTTCAAATCCATACTTCTCACTGCTCCAGCAAAAGTCATGCCAAGTTACTTCTCTGCTTAAATCCCTTCCAACGGCTCCCTGTTTTTTACAGAACTTAAACCAGCTCCTTAGCGTATCATAAAAGCATTGCCTCCTAAACCTCTTATGTTCCCACAGACACTGAATGGTTGTCTTTTGGGTATAGTCGACTTTCATTTCTTCTTTGCCTTTGTGGTTTTCTTATCACATCCCATATCCTCTTAGGAGGAGGAATGCCTCCCTGCCTCATTCTTCAAAACCTATCACTTCCCCTTGCCACAAAACACACACACACACACACCTCTTCTAGCACTCCTTTCCTGATTTTGTCTAACTGGCTGGCTTAGTAGATGTTCAGTGAAACCATGGTTTTCTGCACTTAAGTCACTGTTGTTATTATTGAGTGCTTATAAGCATGCCAGACATTCTGCTAAGTTCATTACCTGCTTTATCTCTTTCATTTTCCTGAAATTACTATATCATGATTTTTTATCTGTGTTTTATCCTTCTCAAGTAGAATGGGCTTCTGAGGAAATGCTCCAGACCTTCCCCTTTTTTGTGTCAGCAACGATTAGCACAGTTTCTGGTGGATAGTCCACAAACCAAACTAAATCCATTGCCGTGGAGTCACTTCTGACTCAAGCAACCCTACAGGACAGAGTAGAACTGCCCCATAGGGTTTCCAAGGCTGTAACTCTTTATGAAAACAGACTGCCACATCTTTCTCCCACGGAGCAGCTGATTGGTTAGCAGCTGAGCACTTAACCACTTTGCCACCAGGGCTTCTTGGTGGATAATAGATCTATAATGTATTTTGTAGTGTGAATAGTTGAATAGACTGTGTGGTGGAAGGAAGACAATTATAGTCTTCTTACAATGTCCGTTTTTGAATTTAATTTCTATTCTTAGAAATTCATCACACTCGCTGCTTAAATGATGTAGATGAGGACTACTACAACAATTAACACTGGCTACTCCTTATGAAAGGAGACCGGGTTGCACAGTGGTTAAGCGCTCAGCTGCTAACCGAAAGGTGGGTAGTTTGAACCCACCAGCCGCTCCATGGAAGAAAGATGTGGCAGTCTACTTTTGTAAAGATTACAGCCTTGGAAACCGTATAGAGCAGTTCTGTTTATGGAATGATATTTACAGTGTGAAAATATTTCTGTGAAGTTTGTGTTATTGGTTGAATTGTGTCCCCTAAAAATATGTGTTTAAAATTCTAACCTCTGTGCCTGTGGTTATAATCCCATTTGGGAATGAGTTGACTTTGTTATGTTAAGGAGACAGGATTAGTGTAAGATGTGTCTTGAGTCAATCTCTTCTGAGATATGAAAAGATTAAACAAGCAAGTTGAGAAGCAGAGATAGGAGAAGAGAGTTGCCAAGCCACCTGAAGATTGCCTAGGAGCAGAAGCTCAGAAGAGACAAGGACCTTCCCCCAGAGCTGGCACCCTGAATTTGGACCTCTAGTCTACCAAAGTGTGAGAAAATAAATTTCTGTTTGTTAAAGCCATCCACTTGTAGTATTTCTGTTACAGCAGCACTAGATAACTAAGACAGTTTGTTACATGCATCTTCTCAACTAATCTTCACAAAAATGCTATGAAGAAGGATTTCTTTCCAATTTTAGAATTAGGAAAATAAGGCTGTGGCAGGGATTGTTAGATATACACCAGATCTGTTTCTGCTTCTTCTTGGTTCACAGTACCATTTTGTTCAATCTTCCTAAAGAGTGGGAAATGAAGTGTCAGGACTGAGTTCCGGCCAATGGAATGTGAGTTATAATAATGTAGTTCCTTTCGAGGCCTGGCCCATAAAACCTTCCAAAACTCTTTCTTCCATACTTTTTTCCTTTCTCTGGCTTGAGCCATGGCCACCACTTGTTGAAGACAAAGGAACCACAGATAGAGGGAGCCAAGTATCTGAATTTCCACTTGCAGCAGAGATACTTGTTGATGAGGAACGCTCGTTTGGACTGTAAATGATCATGAAATTAACTTTTTTTTAAATTTGTTTGTTAAAATCTGAGATTTTAAGATTTAGCTGTCACAACTGCTAGCATCACCCTGACTGATGCCAAAGTGAGTAGAGGTTATTTAACTTGTCCAAGGTAACAAATATATAAAATACGTGCTAACTATTCAAATCTGGTTTGATCTAACTTCAATTTATGAGTCTATTGGCACTCCTTATTAAGTGTGAATGTACATTTTTTTTTTTTTTTTTTTTTTTTTTTATAATTAGTGTTTAAACTTTGACAAGTAATTTCCTTCCTCACTGCCCTCACACTTAGGACCTATTAAAAGTTTTCCATTTTAAATGGTATCAGTGGTGCCTTCCTCAGAGGCATCTTCAAGATGAGAATAAACACTGAGGCATGTAGAGCATACTTGGTGACTAATTAGAGGCAGTGGCATTTCTAGATTTCTAATTCTGTACTGTAAGTATGACTGTTTTGTGTTTAGGCTGATATAGTTACTTTATTTTGATAAAAAGCTAAGAGAAAATGGAGCTAGCTGATGTATTTCAACCAACCAAATTTCTTTTTTATTTACCAGGGGAACCAAAGAATGTCTTTTCATTAACTTCTCCCTCTTATTTTCCTGGATTTTCTGGAGTCTCTCAATTAAGTGCTGCATTATATACCTCTGCTGGCACAGTTATGAAGTTGCAGTATGTTTACAGTGTGTTTACAACAAGGCTTTCTTTACTTAAGGCGTAAAATATATCCCAGTATTGTTTCTGGCTTTGGTTTATATTTGGAAGAAGATATCAAATGCCAAGAGTAAGACTTACAGCCATGTACATAAAAAGAATGTTTAAATTCCACTTCTTTGAGGCCAGTTCTTTTCTTTTTGCAGAAGATCATGTTCCACCGTATTAAGACACCTAGAATTGTCAGGGAGATTGTAAGAGTACTTAAATGACCAGGATTTGTGTTAAATGTTTAGTGTAAATGGGATTCTCTTTATAAGTACCTAAATGCTTTTCTCCTCATTACTGTTTTTAACGTCCTGCTTAGGATGAATGGAGTGAAAATGTGATTATAAGAAGTGATCATTTTTAGCTCAGAAACTCTTCAATTTAGATTATAGAGAAGTCAGCTTTGGAGAATTATAACCAAATTAACAAATACGTTTTTATTTATCCCTCTGTGATTTTGAATCATGTTCTTTTTTTCCTCACTAATAGTTTCCAAAAGCCAGTGGATGGATTTCCAAATTTTTGAAATTGGCTATTAAGCACTTATACACATTTCTCATGGAAATAGTGTTTTTTTTTTTTTTTTTTTTGGAGCCCTGTCATTGGGTGCGTAGATATTTATTATGGTTATGTCTTCATGATGGATTGTCCCTTTAATCGTTATAATGCCCTTCTTTGTCTTTTTTTTTATTGTACTTTAGATGAAGGTTTACAGAACAAATAGTTTCTCATTAAATAGTTAGTACACATATTGTTTTATGACAATGGTTAAGAATCCCACGACATGTCAACATTATCCCTTCTCAACCTTAGGTTCCCGATTACCAGCTTTCCTGTCCCCTCTTGCCTTCTAGTCCTTGTGCCTGGACTGTTATGCCCCATTAGTCTCATTTTGTTTTATGAGGCTATCTAATCTTTGGCTGAACAGTGATCCTCAAGAGTGACTTCGTTACTGAGCTAAAAGAGTATCCAGGGGCCATACTTTCAGGGTTTCTCCAGTCTCTGTCAGGCCAGTAATTCTGGTCTTTTTTTGTGAGTTAGAATTTTGTTCTACATTTTTCTCCAGCTGTGTCCAAGAACCTCTGTTGTGATCCAGTCAGAGCAGTCAGTGGTGGTAGTTGGGCACCATCTAGTTGTACTGGACTCTGTCTGGTGGAGGCCGTGAGTTGTGGTCTATTAGTCCTTTGGACTAATCTTTTCCTTGTATCTTATTTTCTTCATTCTTCCTTGCTCCTGAATGGGTGAGACCAGTGGAGTATTTTAGATGGCTACTCATAGGCTTTTAAGACCCCAGACACTACTCATCAAGGTAGAATGTAGAACATTGTCTTTATAAACTGTGTTATGCCAATTGAGCTAAATGTTCCCCGAGACCATGGTCCCCATAGCAGTTCAGTCCCTCAGGGAGTATGGAGGAGTCTATGGAGCTTCCATGACCTTTCCTTGTACAAGTTGTCCTGGCTTCCCCAGTATTGTATACTGTCTTACCTTTCACCAAAGTTACCGCTTATCTGTTGGCTATTGTTAAAATAAAAAGCAAAGCATCTCTTAATATTTTATTTATTTTTGTTTATTAAAAATATAGCCAATTCACAAGCTAAGTACCCATGTGCCTTCCAAGATCGTCTTCATTTTGCCTTTTGAAAACTGATGGGGGCAAAGGAGATGTGATCAAGAGCGATCACTATTATACTGTCAGTGATATAAACTGGTGCCTACAGGTTTGAAACATGCACTCTCTGCTTTCAAGGTGCATCAGTGTAGCTGGAAAGTTGGGCAAGTAAATGCAAAACAAAACAAGCAGAAGAAAACACAAAATAACATGATCTGAGAAAAACGAGTAAATTGCAAGGTATACATACTTAGTTCTCAGGAAGTAAATAAACAAAAAGGAGTTATCTGTGATACTTCGTAGCATTTTATATTACATAAATAAATTTAGTTACTTTTCAAAATAGTAAAATTGATTAAATAGTAAGCAATTGATATCAGTAATAAATATGTGTTGACTTCCATTATGAATGTGCCAATTTTTATGCTAGGTACGGGGGATAGAAAGTGTTATAAAGGACACAGGTTGCCTTCTAGAAACTTAAAGTCCTTAGAGTCAGATTTCTTTGTTGGACTAATACTATCATTTTTAAAAGGCTAAAAGTTATAGGAATGGTACAGATGATTGTTGCCATTAACGTTTGGAGGAGGCCAACATTCAAACATGGTTTCCTGGAGAAGTTAGGACTTAATCTGGCCCTTGAAAATAGAAACACTACTTAGATAAGGTGGAGGGAACTAAGAAAAAGAAATTAAGAAACCAGAAGTAATATAGTGATAATTAATTGTCAGAAGATCAGTTTTTACCTGTATGGATATGATAGAGTTTGTTACGCTGTTTGTCAGAAGTTCTAAGCCTGGGAATAGGCTTTAAGTATTCCATAAACCCTGAAAATTTGTATGCAATTATTAATGTGTATGGCCAAACCTAAATGTTTATAGGAAATATTTCAAGTCAGCAATTTTTGCTGGTTTCACAAAGAAGTCTAACTCCTCCAAAAGATTGAAAACCTCTGTTCTATTTTTAGAACTTTGTCCATAGACAGATTTCTTTTCAAGACCTTTTCATAATCATTCAGCTGACTAACCTTGACTGTCCAAGTTACATGCATGTTTTATGATAAAATAAAAAAAAAAAAGACAGTTTCTATAGTCTGCCAAACTGTTAACCATATTTTTGAAAGGAAGACATATTTAAATGTCCTCTCTTGGAATGACATACTACTGGAATATAATACAGTGCATAAGTTCTAACATCATGCATGGTTCTTATTATTAAAAATAAGTTCAGTTGACGCCCTGACAGGGAACACAACCGAGAGTCCCTGACAGAGCAGGAGAAAAGTGGGATGCAGAACTCAAACTCTAGTAAAAAGACCAGACTTAATGGTCTGACTAAGACTGGAGAAACCCCAGAAGACATGGCCCCTGGACTCTGTGTTAGCCCAGAACTGAAACCATTCCCGAAGCCAACTCTTTAGACAAAGATTAGACTGAACTATAAGACATAAAATGATACTCGTGAAAAGAGTGCTTCTTAGCTCAAGTAGACACCTGAAACTAAATGGGCAGCTCCTGTCTGGATGCAAGATGAGAAGGCAAAAAGGGACAGGAACTGGTTGAATGAACACAGGAAATCTGGGGCAGAAAGGAGGAGTGTGCTGTCACATTATAGGAAGAGAAACTAGGGTCACATAACAATGTGTGTATAAATTTTTGTATGAGAAACTAACTTGAACTGTAAACTTTCACTTAAAGCACAATTAAAAAAAAGTTAGGTTGAAACTAATGACTAATAAATATTTATTATATTATTAAGAACTTAATGGATAAGGCTTAAATTTCAATGACAAAAAATAGGCAAAACTCATTTCTTAATCATCTTTTACAAGTTATATTTTTATTATTAAACAAATTCTAAATAAAGCTATTTTTTTAAGAACAAACATACTTGTGTTTTAGGTTGTTCCAGATAAAAATAATCTTAAGCAGTGTTCCATTTATTCTTAATTTTATAATAATTGTTTTGTAGACACATCTCTTTTATCTGTTCAGAAGTAACTTGATTATTATAAATGAAGTAGCTATGCAATTTATAGGGTATTTTAACTTGTTCCCTATTCATTTTCTTCATTTTCCATTAAGCTGTTAAGATAATTATGAAATACAAAAGTACAGGTTAATACCTTAATTAATGAAAATTATATCATTAAATCTAATAACATGAAAGCCTTAAAGAAAATGTTTCATCATAATAAGTTTGGAATTAGAACATATACAAGCCATCAATATATGTTTTTAAATTTACTTTCTTAAAATAGAGTTGGATAAAATTTGAAAATAGATTTCCAGTCTTCATTTTAGATTTTAAAAATCAACATTTATATATATTTTTAAGCCTTGACTCCACATTTTCTACATCCGTGGTGGTTACATTGTTATGCAGATAAATGTGATTCTGATTCTATATTTTCACAGATAGTTCCATAGGGAGGCAGTTACTTCAGTGTCTCTTGCCCTATTGTTTCTATGTTCTCTGAAATTTAACCAGAAATATAACCCATAAGAAAAACAGTTCAAGTTAAAGGACTAAAAGCTGGAGAGAACATTAATATTTAAGAGTCACAGCTGCTTTTAACATATATACCAATGTGGTTAACACGCTTAACTGCTAACCAAAAAGTTGGAGGTTTGAGTCCACCCAGAGGCACCTCAGAAGAAAGGCCTGGCAATATACTTCCAAAAAATCAGCCATTGAACACCGTTTCTGCTCTGACAGACATGGGGTCACCATGAGTCGGAATCGATTCAATGCTAACTGGTATATTGCTGTTGTTAGGTGCTGTCAGGTCATTTTGACTCACAGAGACCCTATGTACAACAGAACAAAACACTGACTGGTCCTACACCATCCTCACAATCAGTGCTATGCTTGAGACCATTGTTGCAGCGACTCTGTCAACCCATCTTGTTTAGGGTCTTCCTCTTTCTCACTGACCCTCTACAAAGCATGGATTTCCTTCTCCAGGGACTAATCCCTCCTGATAACATGTCCAAAGTACGTGAGACAAAGTCTTGCCATCCTCCCTTCTAATGAGCATTCTGGCTGTATTTCTTTCTTTTTTTTTTTTAATTGTGCTTTAGGTGAAAGTTTATAGCTCAAGTTAGTTTCTCATACAAAAATTTGTACACACATTGTTACATGGCCCTAGCTGCCATCCCTCTAATGTGACCACATATTCCTCCTTTCCACCCTGGATTTCCCATGTCTACTCAACCAGCTCCTGTCCTTTTCTGCCTTTTCATCTCACCTCTGGACAGGAGCTGCCCATCTAGTCTCGTGTATCTACTTGAACTAAGAAGCACACTCTTCATAAGTATAATTTTATGTCTTATAGTTCAGTCTATCCTTTGTCTGAAGAGTTGGCCCTGGGAATGGTTTTAGTTCTGGGCTAACAGAGAGTCTGGGGCCATGTCTTCTGGGGTTCCTCCAGTCTAACTCAGACCATCAAGTCTGGTCTTTTTACTAGAATTTGAGTTCTGCACCCCACTTTTCTCCTGCTCTGTCAGGGACTTTCTGTTGTGTTCCCTGTTAGGGAGGTCATTGGTGGTAGCTGGGTACCATCTAGTTCTTCTAGTCTCAGGCTGATGGGGTCTCTGGTTTATGTGGCCCCTTTTGTCTCTTGGGCTAATATTTTCCTTCTGTCTTTGGTGTTCTTCATTCTCCTTTGCTCCAGGTGGGTTAGGACCAACTGTTGCATCTTAGATGGCCACTTGCAAGCTTTTAATACCCCAGATGACACTCACCAAAGTGGGATGTAGAACATTTTCTTTACTCTGCCAATTGACCCAGATGTCCCCAGAAACGATGGTCCCCAGACCCCTGTCCCTGCTACCCTGTCCCTCAAAGTGTTTGGTCATGTTCAGGAAACTTCTTTGCTTTTGGTTTAGTCCAGTGGTGCTGAATTCCCCAGTATTGTGCATTGTCCTTCCCTTCACCCAAGATAATTCTTGTCTGCTATCTAGTTAGTGAATTCCCCTCTCCCTCCCTTCTCACCCTTGTAACCATCAAAGAATGTTTTCTTCTGTGTTTAAACCTTTTCTTGAGTTATTATAATAGTGGTCTCATACAGTGTTTGTCCTTTTGTGACTGACTAATTTCACCTAGCATAATGCCTTCCAGATTAATCCATGTTATGACATGATTCACAGATTCATCCTTCTTTATCATTGCATAGTATTCCATTGTGTGAATATGCATAATTTGTTTATCCAGTCGTCCAACAACCTAGGTTGTTTCCATCTTTTTCCTTTTGTGAACAGTGCTGCAATGAACATGAGTGTGCATGTATCTATTTGTGTGAGGGCTCTTATTTCTCTAGGATATATTCCAAGGAGTGGGATTGCTGCTGAATCCTATGGTACTTCTATTTCTAGCTTTTGAAGGAAGCGACATGGATTTCCAAAACGGTTGTACCGTTTTACGTTCCCACCACATTCCATCTCTCTACAACCTCTCTAACGTTTATTATTTTGTTTTTTTTTGGATTAATGCTAGCCTTGTTGGGATGAGATGGTATCTCATTGTACTTTTGATTTGCATTTCTCTACTGGCTAATGGTTGTGAGCATTTCCTCATGTATCTGTTACCTGCCTGAATGTCTTCCTTGGTGAAGTGCCTGTTCATATCTTTTGCCCAATTTTTAATTGGGTTATTTGTCTTTTTGTGGTTGAAGTTTTGCTGTAGATTTTAGAGATTAGACCCTGATCAGATAAGTTGTAGCCAAAAATTTTTTCCCAGTCTGTAAGTTGTGTTTTGACTCTTTTGGTGAAGTCTTTTGATGAGCCTAAGTGTTTGATTTTTAGGAGCTCCCAGTTTTCTAGTTTTTCTTCTGGTATTTGTGCACTGTTACTTATGTTTTGTATTCTGTTTATGCCACATATTAGGGCTCCTAGCATTGTCCCTATTTTTTCTTCCATGATCTTTATCATTTTAGATTTTATATTTAGGTCTTTGATCCATTTTGAGTTAGTTTTTGTGCATGGTGTGAGGTATGGGTCTTGTTTCATTTTTTTTGCAGATGGCTATCCATTTATGCTAGCACCATTTGTTAAAGCGACTGTCATTTTGGCTTTACTTCTTCTAAGACAGATTTGTTTGTTCCTCTGGCAGTTCATGGTATATTCAATATTCTTCACCAAAACCGTAATTCAAAGCCATCAGTTCTTTAGTCTTCCTTATTCATTATCCAGCTTTTGATGCATATGAGGCGATTGAAAATACCATGGCTTGGGTCAGGCACACCTTAGTCCTTAAAGTGATATCTTTGCTTTTTTAACACTTTAAAGAGGGCTTTAAGATGGTATATCCCACTGCCAAATCCTTCTAAAACACAAAGCTTATCCTACCATTTCCTTACTTAAACTCTTTTCCTGCCTCCACAGCTTCTGTAGGAGGAAGGCCTGATCCCTTAGCATCATATAGAAGACCCTTCTAGATCTGGCCTCAACTTTACTCTGGCAGCGACATCTCTTGTCACTTCATGGCAAAATCTTTTACTCCAGCTTCACACAATTTCTCTCCACTCCTCAAAGGAACCATGCCATTTCATCAAGTTGTTCCTACCTCTTGTGAAGTTTTCACTCACCCTTTCAGAGTTTGTTACTGTTAGTTTCCCTTGAGTTGGCTCTGACTCGTGGCGACCTCATATAACGAAATGAAGTGTTGCTCAGTCCTGTGCCATTTTCATGAGCGCTGGTATGTTTGAGTCCATTGTTGCAGCTATTGTGTCAATTCATCTCAGAATTACTTGGCTCTTTCTGTTCCTCTTGCATATTATAATACTGTTACAGAGTACTTTCATTTTGGTTTATAGTCTTTTTCACCATTATACTAAAGGATCTTGGAGGGCCATAGTTACCTTATTAGTCTTTGCACCCTCGGGAACTAGCACATAGTGTGGGCATAGACTCTATCAAGCTTTACTTAATGCATTCACTACAGATAGAAATAATATTGTAGTTGCAATAGCTGGGCTTATTTTTAGGCTAAATAGACATAATTACTATAGAAACTAAGGGACACTGTTAAGTTATGCCTGTTGATTTATATAAACTGTCCACCTTATCTTACCATTGTGAAATAGCTAACAGACCTTAGATACTCTGAGCATTAACATTCCCCATAACCCACCATTTCAAAGGGGAAAACTTAGTGGCATCACTGGGGTTGGTGTCCTCCAGTGCAGTAACTCACGGTGTCACCCCCCTACCCCATGGACCTCCTTCCATACCAGACCATATAGAATCCTTAGTAATGTTTATTATCAATTTTAATCATAGAATAATATGTGATAACCATAGTTGTAAATTGCTTACATGTAATATTCCTTAGCTTATATGAGTACTAACAACAATTTTTTTTTTTGTAAAATCTTTCTACATTGAATTACAACATTATCAGTTAAAACATTAATAGTAACTGAGCAGAAACCTTTTTGGATTTTTCTCTTTTTCCTTTAATTACTACTTCATTCTCAAGAAAGTTATTGATATGGGTTCACAAATATTAATTACCACAATATTGTAGCTAAAACACCAGAAAATTTGACTAAATCAGTGACTGGAAAAATACTGGCAGCAACAAAAATAGTGGGTGCTTACAGTGTATGCAGACAAAACCATGTGATTCGAAGTGTCATTGTAATTGAGGAATAATGACAGCTCTGACCAGAGCACATTAAAAAAAACAAAACAAAATCGATTGCCATCGAGTCAATTCCAACTCATAGTAACTCTATAGGACAGAGGAGAACTGCCTGATAAGGTTTCCAAATTTCATTTCTAAATATTTGTTGCTAGTATGTAGAAATGCTATTGATTTTGTAGAATGGTTTTAAATCAAGTAACCTTCTAAAATTCCTGTATTAATTCCAGTAATGTGATAGTATATGCTTTTGGGTTTTCTATATAGATAAGTATATAATCTGTGACTATAGGGTTGCTATTAGTCGGAACCAACTCAACAGCACATAACAACAACAATAAGAGTTTTGTTTCTTCCTAGCCATCATTATTTCTTTAGATGGATTGATTTCTCTCTTTTTCTAGTCCTCTTTCAAACTCCTTCTGTAGTGAGTTTCAGTTGAGTTAATTTTGTTTTCAATTTTTAAACAATATTACAAGAGTAATACAGCTACTCTATAAAAATTTCTAACCACGAATATGCTAGTAAGTGAAAAATCTAAGTTCTAACCTTATGCCATCATTTTTAGTCACTAGATAACCACTCATAATTGGTTGATTATATACTTCCAGAATTTTTGCTTATACACACATTTACAACATATAAAAACTTTACAAAATGTGTACAACTTTTAAAAATTTGATGATGCTATCCACTTTATTATTAAACTAGTTTTCTTCAATTAACTATAGATAGATATCTTTCCATGTTAGCCCTAGAACTTCTTCATTCTTATAAATAATGGCACAGAATTATCTTGTGTGTTTCTAAACAGTATAATTATTTCTCAATTGATAGACTTTTAGATGGATTCTAGTTCACTGGAATTAGAAACGATGCTACATAAAATATTCTTGTGCATGGCTCATTGATCAGTTTTACTATTATTCCTGTAGGATGAGTTCTAGAAGGGGAATTAGTGAGTTAAAGGCATGCATATTTTCAATTCTGAAGAGATACCACTAAAGTGAGATATTAAAGTTGCTAAATATTTGGTTATAGTCATAATAGAGGGGACCATTACTTTCAAGAATCAACACACTTCAAAAACCTGTCTCAGATATATGCTAAGTGGTATACAAATATTTATCTTGCTTTTATTGTCTGTTTGATTTAGATTATATGCTTACATAGTAAGAGAGCATGCTCTTTTCATTTTCAGTAGCTTTTAATAAACCTTGAATTTAAAATTTGTTAAGCTAATTTGACTTTGTATTTCCTGTGAAAATACTTAAGTCCAGAGAATATAGCAAAGCAAAATTAAGATTTGCTGAAGCATGACTAAATTACTTATTTCCTGCTCACACCCTCCCCCTCCCATGAAAGCCATGCTATTTGATCAGTTGTAATTAAAATAAATTACTGCTTCAGATGCAGTCTTAGGGTAATTTGCCAATTATAAAGCCATATTCCTGTTTGCCTATGTTTGTGAATTAGGTTTTAAAATCATTGTCTGGTATATTGAAGTTGTGTCTTTAGTGTTTTTGTTATTGCTGTATCAGTTCTTGGTAAATTTCTTATCTAAGAAGGTTGTGAGTTTACATTTTGCTGCTAGTTATTAACATTAAAGCATTTATTAGCACAAGTGTATCATTTTTAAAAAGTTTGATATATTTAGCTTTTGTGAACATATGACATGCAATTTCTCACCTTTTATTATTAATACACTTTGATAAATTATCAATAGACCATAAAACAGTAGTTAAAAGACATTTTGTCACCTATGTGTATGGTTTCTTTGGTTTCTTACAAAAGCACTATTTATCAGTAGGATTTTTTTAGTGTGTCAAAAGCGTAGGTTTTCTTTAGTTTTCAAAAGTTGAATAATGACATTACTAACAGAGTGGTTAAGAGTGTGTAATCTACCAGACTGCCTATCAGTCTTGACTCTGCCCTTACTAGCTCTACCGCTTAGATATGGGTGACTTGCTTATCTGCTCTGGAGAACCATACCTGTAAAATGGGAACAAGGGTAGTATCTAAGTCATAGGATTATTATGAAGATTAAGTAAGTAAGTTGGGTCAAAATGTTTAGAAGAATATTGGCAGTTGGTTTGGTATTTGTAACATTCTACTTCTAGCTCTCTTTATTCTGTATATGAATTATTTTGAAAAGTCACTTCCATTTGACTTTTGATCCTGTTTCAATGATTTTATAAAATAGATTGTTTTAGGACTAATTCCTTGTAAAGTTTTGAGTGGATAAAAGGTTGCTATTGAAAGTTAAAGTTTTGCTTGTATTACCTACTTATGAGTAATGAGAAGGGTTTATATATTAAATCAATTTCAAAAAGCAATAATTCCTTAATTATTATATATAGTTGCTTTGCTTTTCCCCTCAGTTAAGGTATTGAGTATTGACTCACATATATTCTGAAAGATGAAAATGAAATAATTAGTTGTCATGATCTTAAACATCATTATCTGAGAAGCAGAAACAATAAAGAAATAAAAGGATAAAATAATTCTGATTCAAAGTATTATATTTATGTCACAAAGGAAATGAATGCTTTTACAAAATTACTGTATCTGGCATTCAATTACTCTTTATATAATGGCTATGCTTTGTCTCTGCACATCTGTAAAAGTTGCCTATGATTGAAGTATTCTTTAGACTGTAAATGTCTTAATTGTCTAGTGCTGCTGTAACAGAAATAAATACAAGTGGGTGGCTTTAACAAACAGAAACTTATTCTTTCACACTCTAGGAGGCTAAAAGTCCAAGTTTAGGGTGTCATCTCCAGGCGAAGTCTTTTTCCCTCTGTTGGCTCGGGGGGGGAAAGTCCTTGTCATCAATCTTCCCCTGATCTAGGAGCTTCTCAGCACAGGGACTTCCAGTTCAAAGGATGAGCTCCCCTCCTGGTTCTTCATTCTTGGTGGCATGAGATTCCTTTGTCGCTCTACTTGCTTCTGTCTTTTATATCTCAAAACAGATTGACTCAAAATACAACCTAATCTTGTGAATTGAGTCCCGCCTCATTAACATAACTGCCTCTAATACTGCCTCATTAACATCGTAGAGGTAGGATTTACAGCACATAGGAAAATCACATCAGGTGACAAAATGGTGGACAATCACACAATACTGGGAATCATGGCCTAACCAAGTTGACACATTTTGGTGGGACACATTTCAATCCAAAACAATGTAAGTAGGTATTGCTTGGTTTTTCAGTATGAGATGCTTTTGAAACTTGTTACAATAGAAAATTTAATCTTAGGGAAATAGCAAAGAGGAGGGAAATAGCAAAGAGGAGGGAAATAGCTCCAAATGATTTGCTTTGTGAGTCCATAGAATAAACTTTTTATAAAAATTAAAGAACGGCAACAACAACAACAACAAAACATTTTACCTTAAATCCCATTTTGGCAAGGAACACATTTTTATATTATCAATATTTATTATTGACATGTGCCTGGAACATGTGAGATAAGGTGAGGTACATAGAGGAAAACAATCATACAGTGTGGGGGTGGGGGAGGACAGCCCAGACGAGCCTTAATCATCATATTGTTGGCTGTTGAATATATAATATTGATACAAAATATAAGTACAAAAAGAGCTAAAATCAAAGAAACACCCACTACAATACTGAAAATTCAAGCAAAGTAGGGTTATTTCGTTGCAAATCAATAGTTGGACAGAAAAACCAGACTCTTCTCCTTTAAGAAAAATCAATTATATCACATTTTCTTCATCAACTTTCTTTATAAACTGTTGATGGATGGGATCCTAATGTTTCACCCCATTCACCCCTATACCTAGGCTACCTAAGACTATATATATTGACAGAACTAGGAAGAAAGGAAGAGATGACATTACTCATTATGACCATGGACACTCTCTGAATGCTGGAATTACCCAAAAATGATTAAATAAGAGTGTTTTATTTTCATTGTCAGAATAGCAACCCTAATGATCCACTTCCCTTTGCATGTGTAGAAACAGTTTAAAAGTGATTTTGGAAAATGAACAAAAAATATTTGATAACTAACATTTTATTGCAATGATCAAAAAGAAAACCAAAAGCCATTTCTTTTCCTTAAAAATGCTTAGCAGTGTAGCTTAAAGCAGTATCTAATATGGAAAGTTTGTCTTACAACTAGTCATATTTTAAAATCCATATTGGAGAATGTTCTCAGCAACTGGCAAGGTTTTCTTTTGCTTTATGCTATTCCTTTAGGCATGACACTTCACAACTGATTACCACTTTAATGGTTTTCCTGGCAGTACAGGTTTTGTGTGCAAGGCTTTCAGCTATAAATTGCATATTGGAAGCCATATATTTGTTTACCCCCTATAACAAATCAAACCATTTTATGCCATCTTTAGAGTTCACTTTAAACATTCTATGGAGAGAGCATGTTATAAATATTAAGATATGCCTTTACCCACTTTTCATCCAATATTCATCTGTAAAAGTTAGAAGGTATTTACCTCATCTTTAATGACCTTTCCAAGCCAAATTATCTGGATCCTCTTTAACACTGCATAGAATTTTATGACTTCTTTTTTTTTTTAACATACTTTATTCAGAAAAGTACTGGAAATACATTGGCAATTGTTCTAGCCCTTGGAGTATTTATGATCCATATCAACCTTGAAGAGATACTTGATAACGGAAAGGGGATCCGGTTGGAAAACTTACCTTTGACAATACTAAAATAGGAAATGGATTCTAAGTGTGTCAGATATTATGACAGTTTACATTTGGGATCACCTATGATATAAAAGGTTATGATTGGCAGTGTTTCCCTGCCTTGCTAAACTTCTAAAAGAATGAAAGGTAGGGAACACTAATTGATTCTTATTTACCTTTGACAAATAATTAGTTGAAAAATGTCCAACCACATTTAAAAAAATCACACACTTTTCCATCACACTTTGACTGCTTTCCCCCATTGGATCTGACAGATGTTTGGTTTCATTAACCAGTTTGACTGTGTTAATAGTATGTATGCACAGATTGCCTTTAAACAGTAGAAAAAGAAATTTTAAAGGCATCTGTTTTCATTGATTGTGAACAAAAATAGAAATGAAATCTGATCACAACAGCCCAAGATTTTTGTGCCATGATGCTAGAGTTGTGTGTTTGTGTTATTTACTGGTTATTTAATGAACACTCGTAGAGGATGTCTCTCAGGTGCTTGAATCTGAAAAGAGGATTACAAAGTTATAAATGCACATTCTGTCTTAATTACAAGAGGAACAAAGAGAAAATCTGGCACTTTTTTCCTAGTCAGCGATCACAAAAGTATTCAATAAGAAGAAGCCAAATTCTCAACTATTTTAGGTAAATGGAAATTGACGAAGACACACCTTCCATTCTTTCTCAATTAACGTTTGGAAAATATAGATGCCTTTCCAGAATATGTAAAGAGTTTCTTTAGCCATTTTAATCAAACAAAAATATTGGGCAGTAGTTATAATTCCTAGATATTATAAGTAATCATAAGTAACTGGAGCTTAACTGCTATTTTTAAGAGGATTCTGAGCAGCAGCCAAACTACATATCATGAAGTGTACGTGCAAAAGATCATGTTCAGGATCACATCTTAGGCACTTACTAAAATCTGATTTATTTTAAATTTATACATACTTGTAGCAGAAATGATGATCTGATTCTCTACAATTATAGAATTATAAAGGGATTAGGATTAGAAAGGAATTGCTTTTAGCTGTTATCGCTCAGCTTCTGATATTACAGGTGGAAAACACAGGCGCAGACAGCCAGTGGCAGAACCCACTGTAAAACCTACTTTCCTGGATCAATATCCAGCTCTCTCAGATGAGCTTCTTGTCTAATTGGGATTGGGATCGGAGCCACTGTGGAATCTATTCCTTATTGAGAAAGGTTGCTAAGATTATCAACCCACCAAAAACAAACAAACAACAACAACAACAACAACAAAAAACCGTTGCCATAGAGTCGATTCCCACTCATAATGACCCTATAGGACAGAGTAGAACTGCCTCATAGGGTTTCCAAGGTGCGGCTGATAGATTCGAACTGCCGACCTTTTGGTTAGCAACTCAGCTCTTAACCACTGTGCAACCAAGGCCCCGTACTATCAACCCACAATGGGGCAAAAACTGCATTAGATTTTTTGTTCCAAACGATATCTACTCTCATTCAAACTTCACAAAAGACATGGAGATATATAACAAAGGCCAGATATGCCTCCTCTACCACCCCAAGTGGATTAACCAATATGAATCCTCCCATACTCTCTAGTTTTCAGAAGCGTTTTCCACTGTTAACATTTTCTGATACTTGTCTAGAGGCTAGAAAAACACAAATAGAGAAAAAAAAAATTCTATTCTGTCCAACTCTGTGCCTGTTGTTGTTATTAGGTGACATCGAGTCAGTTCGAACTCATAGCAATCCTATGTACCACAGAATGAAACACTGCTCGGTCCTGCGCCATGCTCACAATCATTGTTATGCTTGAGCCCATTATTGCAGCCACTGTGTCAGTCCGTCTCGTTGAGGGTCTTGTTCTTTTTCTCTGACCCTCTACTTTACCAAGCATGATGTCCTTCTCCAGGGACTGATCCCTTCTGACAACATGCCCAAAGTATCTGAGATGTAGTCTTGCTATCCTTGATTTTAAGGAGCATTCTGGTTGCACTTCTTCCACTCTGTGCCTATCTCCCATAAAATAAAATAAAAAAAAAAGTCAATTACAAAAGGACAAATACTGTATGAGACCACTATTAGAAAAACTCATGAAAAGGTTTCCACACAGAAGCATTTTGATGGTTACAAGGGAGAGGAGGGGTAGGGAGGGAAAAACACTAACGAGATAGTAGACAAGTGTTTACTTGGGTGAAGGGTAAGACAGTAAACAATACTGGGGAAGTCAGCACAATTTGACCAGGACAAAGTCATAGAAGCTTCACAGACATATCTAAACACCCTGAGAGACCAAGCTACTGGGCTGAGGGCTGGGGACCACAGTCTCGAGGGACATCTAACTCAATTGGCATAATATAGTCTGTAAAGAAAATGTTCTATGTCTGTGAGTAGTGACTAGTATCTTAAAAGCCTGCAAGCAGCCATCTAAGGTACATCTACGGGACCCATCCAGGCTGGAGCAAAGGAGAATGAAGAAGACCAAAAACACAAGGGAAAGAATAGTCCAAAGGACTAATGGACCACAAGTACCACAACATCCACCAGACTGAGCCCAGAACAACTAGATAGTGCCCGGTTACCACAACCGACTGCTCTGGCAAGGATCACAATAAAGGGTCTGGACAAAGTAGGAGAAAAATATAGAACACAGTTCAAATTCACACACAAAAAAGCAGTCTTCTGATCTGACAGAAAGTGGAGAAACCCCAAGAGTATTGTCCCTGGACACCAACACCATTTTAACTCAGTACTGAAGTCACTCCTGAGGTTCACCCTTCAACCAAAGATTAGACAGGTCTACAGGGCCAACAATAACACACATGAGGGATATACTTCATAGTTCAATCATGTATATGAGACTAATGGGCACACCAGCCCTAAAGCAAAGACAAGAAGGCAGGAAGGGACAGGAAAACTGTATGAATGGAAACACGGAAACTGGAGTAGAGAAGGGAGAGTGTTGACACATCGCAGGGTTGGCAACCAATGTCACAAAACAATTTGTGTATTAGCTGTTTAATGAGAAACTAATTTGCTGTGTAAACTGTCACCTAAATAACAATTAAACACACACACACACACACACACACACACACACACACAGTTGCTATCAAGTAGATTCCAACTCATGATGACCCTGTGTGCTTCAGAGTAGAACTGTGCTCCATGGGGTTTTCAGTGGCTGATTTTTGGAAAGTAGTGCCAGGCCTTTCTTTCAAGGCAGCCATGGTGGATTCCAGCCTCCAACCTCTCAGATAGCAGCCAAGCACATTAACCATTTGCACCAACCAGGGATTTCAGTGTGACTTATCTAACAATTGGGAAGAAGTTGGAGCACTTTAGCTTCACTTTTTAGATTTTTCCCATACCCTTTTCTTACTGTTCTTTCTGCTATGACAAAAAAATGGGTATTTAAAATTTAACCTTTCTTCAAAGCCATGTTTAAATGTCATTTATCCAAGGAAGTGTTCCCTAACTCCTCTAACCCTCAGACTCTCTCTTTTCTGAAGATCCTAATAACACACACTGGCTGGAATGCTCTTTGGCACTTATCTGGTGTAAGCCTTTTTCCTAACTAGATTGCAAACCTCCAGGCAGCAGGAGATGAGTTCAATAGTTTTATGAATTTGCCAGTTCTCAGGTCAAGAACTGCCGAAAAGTGCATTACTGTCTTCTCGAACTGTTTCCAGTCTGATAGCTTCAAACTGAGATGCCGTTAAGACTTTTCCTTCCAGGTGAGCTGGCCTGTGGATTTCTGGAGGGATCTCCTAATGGGTAGTATCATTCTCGGTATAATTTTACATACAAAAGAACATTTTCACAGGCTCTAATGTTCTCGTAGCTACTAAAACATTTTATAACAAATGAGAATTCTAATACCTTGCATTAGCTATTAAATACTGGAAACATATCAGGATTTTAAGAATGTGAGAAATTTAGCATATTTTGATCCAGGATACATAGAATTTCTGGAAAAGGAGAAGATGAAAGACTAGGGAATTTTTTTTTTCTAATTTCATTTATCAAAAATATATGCTCAGGACTCACCTTTGTCTTGTCATTCTGATAAGGTTATTGAGAAAAAGAGAGAAAGTGAGTATATTGGGAAATTGTGCTTAAACTTAAAACTATTTTTATAGAGCAAGTCAAGATATTTACTTAATCTATCCTCCTTATAAAATGACATGGCCACATCTAAACACATTACGTTAATTGTCCTTGCTAGCTGGATGGAGCGTCTAGTCTTTTGCCTCCTGAAGCCAATAGGTGCTAAGTTATAAGCAGGTATGGACAAATAGTTATGATTTAGTTATCATTTCTTATAAGCACATTGTCTGTGTGCATATGATGAGAGAGAAAAGAAAATTCCCTGTTAAGATCTGCAGTGAATCCAGTCTCACATTTGTTTTAGAGAAACAGCTCAGAAAATATAAAAAATTGAGGAGAAAAAAAAAAACAGAAATGAATACTGTGTAACCTGCCTACAGAGACTGCTTAACCAGTGACACAGCCATTTATTCTGTGGGAACTGTCACCAGAGTCTAAAACCTCAAAAAAGGTTTTTGTTATTTTTTTCCTCCAACAGTGTTAAAAAGCAACTCACTGCCTATGATTTTCTGACTAAGAACTAGCAGATATTGTTGGAACTTCAAACTGTTCTAAACCCCAAACATACAGTGATTGTCTTTTTTTTTTTTAGATGGTATACTCAGCAGTTTTTATCTGAATGCTCTAAAAAGTAATTCTCTTTTTAGATACACAAACAAACAAGAGCCAAACAGGTAAAATTACTGCTTCCACTGAGGGAAACAAACATCTATGCTTTTTCTAGCTCTTCCTCATCTCACCTTAAGATATTGTTTTAATTTTAGTTCAGATGATGCAAAAGTTCTAGAGCTATTCTAATTCAGTTTATCCAGCAACATTTCCTTCAGTGTGTAATTCTGATGCAAATTATAAACTCTTCCAGGAAAAAATGTGCACAGTATACCATAGAATTTTGCACAAAATTTCAGAAGATAAATGGACAGCATCAACCCTACCTAGGGATCCTAGGTTAAAAATTATTTCTATATAGCAGCTTGACAGGGAGAAATCACAGCTTCACTCCAACCAGCCTATGGTCTAATTCTGTCTCAAAAAGGCAGCATTTGAAGTTTTTAGTGTTTGCCACTTGCATGTTTCATGCCTGTCTCCTGGCATGCTGATGAACCATGCATAATCGTGTGCATAAGTTATTTATTCCTTGACACTCCAATTTGGTCAGCCAAATTTCTCTTGAGATGGGAGTCAGATGAAATCAATTATTTATAGTTTTCAGTCTTTGTGCAAAGGCCTTGTTACTATGTATTGTTACTATGATATAACAATTTCAAATAGCTAGTATTTTTGAGCATCTACTATGTGCAAGGCCCTGTTCATATACCACTTCAATTAATTTAGTAACCTCAGTGAGGAAAAGACCACTACTATCCACAAGACACTGAAACAGAGGATGGCATTTGTTTGGTTATTTTTTAATTGTTTCATATATAGTCAAATAAGATCTGTGAAATTATAAAGTTAATTAAGAACTGGAGCCAAAATCAGATGCTAGACTAGAGGATTTTAAAGTCTATGTTCACTTCACTAAGCTATACTTTAAATATATCTTGAGAATTATACAGTGGTTTATTGATATTAAGATATGGAATAACCAGGAGTTAAAACATATTTTATCAATATTTGAAAATACCATGGAACTCTCACAGCATCTAATTTTTAATTCACATACCAATTTGATTATCTTTAGAGCTTCTAGCTTGGTCAGAACTCAGAAAGAACTAACCAGGCTGGTAAAGCAGTCTCAAGAGTTGAATTTCTCCTTGTGCATGACTAGTCCTGGCAGCTTAGACGTTAGAAGGCGTCAGGCCTTTTTAGCTTTTAGAAGTTTGGACGTATCTGCATTTCAGTGGCTATTAGTCCTCATTACTTGATAAAACACTACATTATTTCTCTATGACCTGTTTTATCATCTGTATGCATCTCTCCTGGGTAAACTCATTTCACATCTATGACTTCCCATGACAGAGACTTTCACATATATATTTGACCCCCAGTTTTCTCATGAGCAACAATTCCAGATTATTCCAGGGTCAAATTTTCAGGTAACTTTCCTCCTCCTGGCTAATTAATCCTCTTCTATACACCCTCCATGCTGACACCTAACTTTTGTTCTTTTATCATAATCCAAATAAGAGAAGGTGGCCGGGGGAAGATATTTGGGAGTGAGGAAGATGATGAATTTGGTTCACATAAGACGTGGGATAATTAAAGAGTCATCTCACATATGGAATCTGAGTGAAGATCTAGAAGTTGTACTGGGTTGTGGATTTAGAGAAAAAGGGAACCTATGTGTGGAACATCTATTCTTTATTAATTAAGTACTTAATTAGTACCTAGAAGACTGTCTTGTGGCATTGCTAAGTATGAAGTTTAAAAACTTAAAAATTCAGGTAATGCTACAGCTAGAAATTGCCTTAGTAATCACTAGTTCAGTCTAATGACTTTACCTTTGAGTTGGAAAAACTAGTATCCTGAAAAATTAGGCAATACATTCAACATGTTGAGCTAGGACTATGTTCAGGGCTCTTCATGTTCAGAGGAATTGGTAGTTGAAAAATATGGCCTTGGTAATAGAAACAGTACCCGAGATCACATGATAAAATTTTGCAAGACCAACAACTTCTTCATTACCAATACCTTTTTTCAACAACATAAATGGCGATTATACACATGGACCTTGCCAGATGGAATACACAGGAATCAAACTGACTATATCTGTGGAAAGAGACAATGGAAAAGCTCAATATCATCAGTCAGAAAAAGGCCAGGGGCTGACTGTGGAACAGACCATCAGTTGCTCCTATGCAAGTTCAAGTTGAAACTGAGGAAAATTAGAATGAGTCCATGAGAGCCAAAGTACAACCTTGAGTATATCTCACCTGAATTTAGAGACTATCTCAAGAATAGATTTGACTTATTGAACACTAATGACCAAAGCCCAGACGACTTGTGGAAGGACATCATACATGAAGAAAGCAAGAGGTCATTAAAAAGACAGGAAAGAAAGAAAATACCAAAATGAATGTCAGAAGAGACTCTGAAACTTGCTCTAGAAAGTCGAGTAGCTAAAGCAAAAGGAAGAAATGATGAAGTAAAAGAGCTGAATACATTTCAAAGGGCGGCTCCAGAAAACAAAGTAAAGTATTATAATGACATGTGCAATGACCTGGCGGTAGAAAACCAAAAGGGAAGAACATGCTAGGCATTTCTCAAGCTGAAAGAACTGAAGAAAAAATTCAAGCTTCAAGTTGCAATATGGAAGGATTCTACAGGGAAAATATTACATGATGCAGGAGGCATTAAAAGAAGATGGAAGGAATACAGAGTCACTATACCAAAAATAGTTGGTCAACGTTCAACCATTTCAGAAGGTAGCATATGATCAGGAACCAATGGTACCTAAGGAAGAAGTTCAAGCTACGCTGAAGGAATTGGCAAAAAATAAGGCTCCAGAAATTGACGGAATACCAGTTGAGATCTTTCAACAAAAGGATGCAGCACTGAAAGTGCTCACTTGTCTATGACAAGTAATTTGGAAGACAGCTACTTGGCCAACTGACTGGAAGAGATCCATATTTATACCTATTCCCAAGAAAGGTGATCCAACCGAAGGCAGAAATTACTGAACAATATCATTAATATCACACAAAAGTAAAATTTTGCTAAAGATCATCCAAAAGCAACTGCAGCAGTATATCACATGGAAGTGATGGAAATTCAAGCCGGATTCAGAAGAGGACGTGGAACCAGGGATATCACTGCTGATGTCAGATGGATGTTGACTGAAAGCAAAGAATACCAGAAAGATGTTTACTTGTGTTTTATTGACTACGCAAAGGCATTCGACTATGTGGATCATAACAAATTATGGATAACATTGCAAATAATGGGAATTCCAGAACACTTAATTGTGCTCGTGAAGATCCTGTACATAGATTAAGAGGCAGTCGTTCGAACAGAACAAGGGAATACTGCATGGTTTAAAGTCAGGAAAGGTGTGCGTCAGGGCTGTATCCTTTCACTATACTTTTTCAAGCTGAATGCTAAACAAATAATCCAAGAAACTAGACTATAGGAAGAAGAACAGGGCATCAGAATTGGAGGAAGACTCTTTAACAACCTGTGATATGCAGATGACACAATCTTGCTTGCTGAAAGTGAAGAGGACTTGAAGCACTTAGAGATGAAGATCAAAGACCACAGCCTTCAGTATGGATTACACTTCAACATAAAGAAAACAGAAATCCTTGCAACTGGACCAATAAGCAACATCATGATAAACGAGGAAAAGATTGAGTTGTCAAGGATTTCATTTTACTTGGATCCACAATCAGTGCCCATGGAAGCAACATTCAAGGAATTGAAAGACACATTGCATTGGGCAAATCTGCCGCAAAAGACTTCTTTGAAGTGTTGAAAAGCAAAGATGTCACCTTGAAGACTAAGGTGCACCTGATCCAAGCCATGGTGTTTTCAATAGCCTCATATGCATGTGAAAGTTAGACAATGAATAAGGAAGACTGAAGAAGAATTGACGCCTTTAAATTGCGATGTTGGCAAAGAATATTGAATATACCATAGACTGCCAAAAGAACTAACAAATCTTGTTTGGAAGAGGTACAACCAGAATGCTCCCTAGAAGCAAAGATGGCAAGACTACGTCTCACATACTTTGGACGTGGTATCAGGAGGGGTCAGTCCCTGGAGAAGGACATCATACTTGGTAAAGTAGAGGGCCAGCAAAAAAGAGGAAGACTCTGGACAAGATGGATTGACAAAGTGGCTGCAGCAATGGACTCAAGCATAGCAACGATTGTGAGGATGGTGCAGGACCCGGCAGTGTTTCATTCTGTTGTACCTGTTGTTGTTATGAGTTGGAACCGACTCGATGGCACCTAACCACCACCACAACAACAACAAAATGTTCTGTAGATAAGTGGGGAAAGCCTCAGTGAGCTGGTTTCACTTTAATTTCCCTTATCTGTGACTGATTCAGCAAAACGGATGCCTCTTCTGTCGTCTCAGACAAGACCGGAGGCAGCAATTTATCTGAATTTAACAGAGCAGAATCATTATATCATGATACTTAAAGCAATATTGGCTACCTAAAAGTAAAGGGAAGTTGGATAAATGGTAGCATCACCATCAACCAACAGAGAGAACACCTTTTTCTTCTGAGTCCTGGGACTCTGAGGCAATTTGAAGAGGCATGATTTAACACTTTCATTTCACTAAGGAAAACCACTTAAGAAATGCTCTTAAGGGCCCCCTAAGAGATCTGAGGAGCCCTGGTGGTACAGTGGTTAAGTGATACGGCTGCTAACCAAAAGATCAGCAGTTCGAATCCACCACCTGCTCCTTGGAAACCCTATGGGACAATTCTACTCTATCCTCTAGGGTAGCTATGAGTCGAAATTGACTGGACAACGGGAAGAGATCTGCAAGTGTTGATGTACCAAGGCCCAGGAAAGAACAGCTATACTCTAAATTTAAGAAAAACTAGAGGAATAATAATAACAAAAATAACTGACTTGTTGAATCCATTTGGAAAGGCCAGAACACATTTCTTTTCCTCCTCTTCATCTTTGTGTTGACAGTAGCAAGGTTAAATGAGGTTTTTTGTCTGTCTGTGAAACAGGCGGGTATTCCTGTTGGAACTCTGCCGAGGTGTTACAGAGATTTACCAGGTTTACTGTCTTGCTAAATGTGGTTCACCATCAGGGATAAGTGAGGTTCCAATGAGAAAACTGAACTTGTCGTTCCCTAATATGAACACAACACACTATGTGTGTCTTGTGTGTGTGTGTGTGCACACGTGCATGTGTGCATGTGTATAAGAACTAATAGAGTCATTGTTTTCTGAGGTAAAGTAATGTATAGAATATCTGAAAAACATTTCTGCTTAGTGATCCAAGGTATTTGAAGGAATTCTTTCTGAAGATGAAGTAATTAGTAATTTTATTAAACAATTAGTGATTTGTATTTGAAAACAAAAGCATTAGCATAAATTTATGAAAAGGAATATTTTATTTTCATGACATTTCCAAATGGAAATAATTCAATAATTCTTTAAAGAAGTAACAAGAATTTTATGACATTTTCCATGGTGAAGGTATCTAGACAAACAAAAAGACAACTTACTCTTGCTTATAAATCTTCAGTGTTTTACCTTTTGCACTTATGTTGATGTAGACATCACGTAGAATGGTTCGTAAGGTCTTACATAATCTGGCTCCTGTCTATTTCTTTATCATCTTTTAGTCCCTGTTTGTTTATGACTCAGTATATATGGCCACTTACAGTCTTGGAATGCTTCAAGTTATTTTTCACCTCAAGACCTTTGCCCTTGATTCTACACTTTGCTTGGCTAAATCTTCATTTGTCAGCTTATATGTTCCTTCTTTAGAGATGCTTCCACTAATCCTTCAATATAAAGAAAGGCTCTTCTTTTTAATATTGTCTCTTCCTTCATATATTTTGCCTCCATGGAATTTCTCATAATTTTTATTTATGCATTTATCTGTTAATTTTTTTTTACTGTTTCCTCCTTTGACTATAAGATACAAGAGGGCAGAAACCAATTGTGTTTATTGCTGTTAGTGTTGCCTGTCTAATTCTAAAAGTCAGTTTTGTATTTTATTCTGTGACTGTTTATGCAAATACAAATTTCTGCAAAGTATTCAAATAATTAATTGTTAGGATTCATATAATTGTATTAAAAATAGTTAACTTTATTTCTTTAATCAAGTTCATATGCATTAAATCCAGTTTAATGAGGTAAAAATACAAAAAAATCCAACAAACAAGTCCATTTCAGAAAAATAAAAGTTACTAAGCAAAACTAATGTTTTTTATTTAGAACATGATAATAATGAAATAAAATTTATTAAAGGGCATTAAAATATATAAATAGAGTCATGCATGTATTAATTAAAATCAACAAGTAATTGGAATTCTCCATTATTTAGTATCTTTCTCTAAGATATTTACGGTTCCTGTGAAAAATGGAAGATTATGCCACTATCCAAAGTCAGTGAAATAATAAAGTCCCATTGTGTTCCATGGTCAGTCTCCAGTCTCATTGTGCCAAATATCTTTAATCACTTACATCTACACATAAGGGTTCCTTCATTCTCAATTTAGTTTCAGTATAAACCCTAAACATTTTAAGATTTTCAGTATTTAAAAACATTTGGGACTATGCTCACAATATAATATTCTACTTAATATGGTGAGCGATTTGGCTAATGTATTTCACAGGGTGAACTTTTAATCAAAGAAGTGATAAAAGAGGTTTGAGATTAACTATCAATAAATAATTCAATTACCCAAACCATGGTATTTTCAGTTGCTTCATATGTGTACAAAAGCTGGACAATGAGTAAGGAAGACTGAAGAAGAATTGATGCCTTTGAATTATGGTGTTGGAGAAGAATATTGAATATACAGTGGACTTCTACAAGAACAAACAAATCTGTGTTGGAAGTAGTACAGCCAGAATGCTCCTTGGATGCAAGGATGGAGAGACTTCATCTCATGTACTTTGGACATGTTATCAGGAGGGACCAGTCCCTGGAGAAAGACATCATGCTTGGTAAAGTAGAGGGTCAGCAAAAAAAGAGGAAGACAGTTGGAGATGAATTGACACAGTAGCTGCAACAATGAGCTCAAGCATAATAATGATTGTGAGGATGGCAGAGGACTGGGCAGTGTTTCATTCTGTTGTCCATAGGGTCACTATGAGTTGGAACAAACTTCACGGCACCTAACAACAATGACAAGCAATTCAATTAGTCAGAATCTATTGAAAATATAGAAAATACCCTGAGGTTTAGAATCTGAAGTTCTGAAAAAATACAATAAATTATCTAAACTATAAAATTGATCAAGATAAAATACTATAATCGGAATAATTGTCACACTCATACTATTGGTATCTTCTCTGATGGTTGACTGATATTATTTCAAGAAAGAATATTATATAATATTTTCTTTGGAACTTAAACAAGTGTTTTTCAGTCCTACAGAAAATCATATTTCTGTTAGTAGTTGAGTGGCTAATTTAACATTCCTGTCTGAAGTATGCAGTTGCACTCATGCTGAAGTGTATAACTACTTCATTGAGTCTTCTAATATAGCCTTGTCTGGGCATAAATGGACATTATTTTGTTATTGTTACTTTCCTGTTATTTGTCCTATGTATTACCTATAGGGGGTTATATATTTTTTAACTGATGTTTATAGGTAGGTTATATATTCTATGCCTTTCACTTTTAATTGATAACAATAGTGTTAATGTTACTTATAGATACAGAAATTGATTTCATAGGTTTAAGAACCACTGAGCAGTGTGCTCTTGAAAATATAATGGAATGAGTGTAGTTAACCTTGGCTAGTGATGGCCAGTGGAATTAAGATGTACATTTTTTTTTCTTAATTCTGGAATGTATTTTTAAAACATAAGCATATTCCACAGGGTTTATTAAGATATTCTGTTATGTATATCAAAACCATATAAGCTTAGGAGATCAGAAATATTTATTAATTTATTTTCTGGTAACTGTACTAGGCCTGAGTGTTAGTTTTATGTTGCTGTATGCCTCCACTTTCTAATCTGTAAAATGAGGATATTAATGTTACCTTCTTTGTAGAGTGTTGTGAGACTTAAATGGGTTAGTATTTGTAAAGCACTTAGAACAATGCTGGAACAAAGTGAATGCTTAGGAAGGATGAGCTATTATGTTTCAGGAGTAATGCTGACTCCAAAACTGGTTTAGAAACAGTGAGATATTGTAGGATGTTTGCCTCACCACCTCCCACTCTTATCTAATGCTTCCTGGAAACACTGGAATGAAGTTGTGAACACACTGAAGACAAGTTGACTTGGTGAATCTTTTTTCTCTATGGCAACAGTGAAGGAACAATATGTGCTGCATGTTAGGTCAAAAGGCTTCAGATATTTTACTGTCAAGCCTGAATCTAATGTCAATTTATATTCACTGCCAAGAAGAGACCACCTAATCACAACCTGGAATGTGTTCCTAGACTGGTGTTGACATCTCTAGCACACGCATCTGAGACCCATAAGACAGGACATCTAGCTTACCAATTTGAGCTTCCATTAGATCCTGTTTATCCCATTTTGGCTTCTCAGGACACAGTGGTGGGTTGTCCAGAAGGAGAGACAGGGGAAACAGTAACAATGGCAACAGCCAAACCTCTTCTTATCAAATCTGTGAGAGAAGCATCCTTCCTACGAGGATGTAAGCCTGCTTAACTTCACTGTGACCAATCATAATGCGCAGTATTTGTTAAGTTTGGTCATTTCAGTGAGTTATGAACATATATTCAAATAAGTCTAGTACCTTAGCATGAGTTAGAGATGGGATGCAGTAGAGCAGCTGTACTACTCCAATGAGCCTAATCCTTGATTAATGTGACTTTGAAAATTCCTAATATTTAATATCAACCCATGCATTAGTATTATTACTTAATTTTAAATTTTAGCTTTATTTTTTCATATTCAGTTCAGAAGACAGGTACATTACTTCATATTTTTAAGGACATTTAAGAAAAGTAAATCTCAGGCATAGAAAAATGAACTTCATGAAATAAAGTTTGTAATGTCAGGTTTTATACAGCAAATTTTATAATTTGTGTATTAGTTTTCAGTGTTGATGTTAACATAACTAAAAAAGCTTTTTAATTAAAAAATTATTTTTCTGTACATAAGGATTTGTTACATAAGGGAGAAAGGCAAAATACTTTGTAAACAGGAAATTATTTATTATATAACTAATCACTAGAATATATCTGTGCTAGGCCTATAATATTATATTTCCTACACATATGTGAATATCAAAGAAATAATATAAAACAAAGCATTTCTGAATTATAAGGTGCTTTGCAAATTTAATACATGATAATCTGTGGGCTGGTTTATGTGCATTTAACCAAATTAAATATGACATAGCATAGCCAATTCCCCATCTTAACATATTAAAATAACACCCAACCACCAAGCCCAACACAGATGTTACCTTCTCTGATAAGCTTTTTGGATTATTCCACCCAGGAGAATTTTCATCTTCTTCCTATCTCTAGCAATTCTTGCAGATAATATTTATGTTGCTTTTATTTTTATAAGTGTTTTTTCTACCTATTAGATTTGTGATAAAAATGAAAGGAAGAATAATTTTATTCATTTTATTTATCTTCCACAGCATGTTGGTTGTATTAGGAAGTTAATAATATTTGTCTATTAAATGTCTTTGTAGCGAGAACAACTGCCAGTGAAACAGTTTGTTGGTACTTCCACCCTGCCAAAAAGAGCTGCAGATTTAAGGAGAGAATAGTCTTGCAGCAGTGGGTGTCCGTCATTCATGTCATATAAAAGATATGCAAAAACATGACTCGTAACATTAATATTACTTTAAGTTTAAATAACGTATTTAAAGAGCATATTTTCTTGAGGGTGTTGGAGGTGAAAGATTAGGTCAAGGATGATTCAAGAACCTGGAAGGTGGGCTAACTGGGGGGTTAGGAAGAGTTTATGTCAGTTGTTCCAGGTGTACAAATATCTATGTATCCTCATGGCATCATAAATGGCAAAAAATATTTTTTATTGTTCGATGGCATTTCCACACTGGAATATTACATTTAACGATCAACTCTAAGCTGGTTTCATTGTGCATGTACTACGGAGCATCTATTTATCTTAAATTTAAGTAATGCTTTAAAGATGTTATTATACAAGAGCAGATTCTGAAGATACTTATTATGGTATAAATCCTTTTTAGTTATTGTTGTTCAAAGACCGCATTTAATGGTCTTTAAGACAGAAATCTTAACATTTCTCATAATCTAAATACCTTTTCTCGGAAACCTCACTTAATCCTTTTTTAAAAACACTGCTTAGAATGTAATTTCCCAGGACTAAAAGTCAGCAGTTAGCAATAACAGATATCTTAAATCAACCATCTAACATTTTAAATCCACATAAATTTTTTTTCTGAAAGAAAATGCAGTGAATGGGATGACACTATGGGAGCAATTTGCAGGTCTGTTTCTGGAAGGCTCTATTCCGGTCAACAGCACACAAAACCATTTTTCCCCTCTTAATGGTTGTAGTTCTCTAACAAAATGATCACATTTTATAAAGTAAACATGTAATTAAATAAATAAAGGAAGTTCACAGTTAGTTGCGTTTGCACTAAGACACTATTAGCTGTGAGATTTGAGGAATAGAAAATAGAGCTTTCCTGATGAGATAGTACTTTAGTCTGCATGGAAGGTGAGCTAGAAGACTTTTCTTAACGATAACCAAATTTCTGAACTACAATGCATGAGTGGTAGTATTCCTTACTAAACTGGAAGAAGAGAGAGTGGAGAAAGTGTAATAGATTGGAGAGATGATGATGAGTTTAATTTTAAAATATTTTGAAACTGAGGTACCTTTTAGAAGTATGAATAGATACCTTTATGTACAAAGAGACAATCATGTATATAGAAATTCCTTAGAGCTGATAACCTCCATCATCAGTCTTCCAAGCATGAATTTCTATCCACCAAAAATATTTTGTACAGGATGGCACATCAACAACTAACACAAGTGTGTTCACTCAAATGTTGAATGTTAAATTTAAAAGGTTTTCAAAGTCTGGTTTTTCGAAATTAAATCTCTAGGCCTCTCTTCCAAGGCGTCTCTGGGTGGACTCCAACCTCCAACCTTTCAGTTAACAGCCGGGCACATTAACCATTTGTACCACCTGGTGACTCCTGAGTCAATTATTAGTCCCTGAAATTCAGTATCAACAATCTCTTTTATATCATGAAACTATTTCAACGTTTGTTGTTTTTATTAGCTGCCGTCAAGTTGGCCCCCAACTCACGGCAACCTCATGCACAGTGAAACACTGCTCAGTCCTGCGCCTTCCCCATGATCAACTGTGGATTGACCATTAGGATCCATAGAGTTTTCATTGGCTGAATTTCAAAAGTAAATCACCAGGCCTTTCTTCCTAGTTTTTTTTACCATTATAAGAGAATAAATACATATTTTTCCAATTTCAAAAAAAAGCAATATGATTATATCACCCTTAGTCTTGGCTACATACAAACTGAAATGCAGGACTAATCCACACATACAAACCCCAAAACATACATCCACACATGCAAAAACACAATCATTCTTTCTTATGAGAAATACTGAAGTTTTTTTACAAATATATTAATCCTCATCTTAATATTATTAGCCCTGAGTAGACTACAGGACACTCCTGAAAGAATGAAGGTTAAAGCCAAGGAAGGCACTAAGTATGTAGATACCATGGGGAGAAAATTAAAAGACAATGAGAACTTCATCCAGCAAGTCTTTTGTAATTCCTGTAATTCTTTAATTAGATGTTTGCATTTCTTTGGATTAAGGGCTAATTTAAAGCTTTTTATTAAATTGGAAGTGCCACTTGAAGGGTATGTATTTGTTACTTATCCTTTAGTTAACAAAGCAGTTTCTACAATGAGAAGTATCTGAGTGGAAGATAAGAAGGGATATCATATCTACAAGTGAATGGAGGGGGGAGTAGAGGATAAGTTACTGCTTAGGAACCAACAGGCTTCTCTGTTCTGATTGGATGAAATGTCACAGGGCCTAGGAAGGACACTGCATGCTATCAAATGCATTCAGAAACATAATGCACATGCCCTAATTCATATTGACTTTAAAATAAGAATCTTTGTTATAATTCTTAGTAGGAATTCTGAGGTTAAGCAGCTATGAGGTTGATTAAGCCATTGACTCAACATTATCATCAAGGAGCCATGCTCTTTTTCCATCATCTTTCAGGTCCACCATCCTCAGTGTGTCTGTCTGGCCGCCAGGCTAGCTCATCTAGGCCACAATATGGCTGCAGCAACTCTAGGTATTTTCTCCAGATAGCATAATATCCAGAAGAATAAGAGACAAACAGCTTCTTCCCTGGACCGCTTTTAGAGTCAGGAAACGTTTCCAAGAAGCTTCCATGAATCCCTTCTCCTCCACCCCCCTCCATTTTAAACCATTCCCTGGCATGTTGAATGGGGTTACCAGATTTGTTGACTAATCTTGATTTAACCTTGAGTCACATGGGAATGGGCAGACATACCAACTGAGTTAGCCTCTCTGTGACATTAGGAAAGAACTAGGAAGTGACTAATTAGTGGGCAACCAGGTATGCATACTACAGAAACCAAAAAGTGCATTAGAAGCCACGACTCTTTAATTACATCAGTATAGATATAGAAGTAAAAAATGCAAAATAACACAAATAGTCCTCTGAATTGCTTTAATCAACATACACTCATACCAAATATGTAAGCAAAATTATCAAGTGAGCAAAATTATCCATAATTCTTATCTTTGCTGATACCAAGTGTGATTGTTAAGGTTGTTTGTCTACTTGGCTGGACGATGATCTCAGTGGTTTGGTTTTGGTTATGATATACATGCGTAGAGGGAAGAAGGAAGGGTGGGAAATAAAAGAATTCTACTAGTGTAAACGGAGGCAGAAAACACCTGGGGTTAAATTTTGGCTTCTTTACTTACTGCCTCTAAGTGCTTAGGCCAATTCCTTAGCCTCTGTTAGTCTCAATTTCCCCATCTCTATGATAGGCATCAGGCGCCCTGGTGGTGCAACAGTTAAGTACTCTGCTGTTCACCAAAAAGTTGTCTGTTTGAACCCCATCCAGCAGCTCCATGGGAGAAAGTCCTGGTGGTCTGCTTCTATAAAGATTACAGCCAAGAAAACCCTATAAGGTAGTTCTACTCTGTCACATGGGGTCACGATGAGTTGAAATTGACTCAGTGACACCTAACAACAACATGATAGATGTGATCATATAGTACCCACCTCATAGATAAATGGTGAGGATTCAATGAGAGAGTGTGCAGAGTCCCTGACTTCTAATGAATTCCTTTTTTTTTTTTTAAGAGGTGTTCCTAATTAAATTATAGGGAAGACTCCTTCATTCTTGCCTAACTCTTAATGTATTGTTTGGTTCTTCTTATAAGACAGTCAGTGCAGCATTGAGAGCTCCAAGATATCGATATTCCAAGAGAGTGCTTTCCACATAGTTCCTTCATTTTCTACTCAGATAACATTAAGTAACAGTGAGTTATTACTGGGAGCCCTGATGATGCAGTGGTTAAGAACTCAGCCGCTAACCAAAAGGACAGCAGTTCAGATCCACCAGCCACTCCTTGGAAACCCTATGGGGTGGTTCTAATCTGTCCTATAGGGTCTCTGTGAGTTGGAATCAACTCAACAGCAGCAGGTAGTTATCACTGACCCTCATTTCTCAGCTCTCGGTGGTTGATGCCTTTTTGCTTGAGTTGTTTCTTATGTCCAGGTAGTGCTAGGAGACACTAACTCTCTTACCAGGTACAGGCTAAAAACAGATTTATCCTGGGTCAGCTTTAAGGCCATGACTTGGTGTCTTAGGCCGAATTCACTAGAGAAGCAAAACTGGTAAAGTGCATAGATGTATATATATAGAGAGAGAGAAAAGAGAGAGATTTATATCTATGAAATGACTCACACGATTGTAGAGGTGTAAAGTCCCAACTCCTTAGCTCAGACTGGCTCACAGGCTGTGGAGACCAACGAGTCCTAAGATTGTCAGGCAAGATGGCGGGTAAGCTGCCAGCGCAAATCCCCAAAACCAGAGGTCAGACAAACAGGACTCAGCTACAGGATCCAGAGTGAGCAAAAGCCCAGGAGCCTCACCAGAAAGTTCACCTATATTGGATGCAGGCCACACTTCCAAGGAAATGCCCTTTCAACTGATTGGCTGCTTACAGCAGACCCCATTATGGAGGTGATGACATTATATCATATCTCATCATGGAGAGGATCACATCATTATATGACTGTCAAACTACATTATAACTGCCAAACCACTGAGAATCATGGTCCAGTCAAGTTAACACACAACCTTAACCATCACACTAAATATATAAAATGTGAGCTTGATAGACAAAAAATAAGTACTTGCTATAAGAACAAATGGTCACACAGGAATTTGTATTCCTTCTAGCAGTTTTTTGCACTTAAAATTTCTTTGTGTATTTGTGCTAGAATCACCAAATACTTCTAGAATAACATAATAAGAAGTTAACAAATTAGCTTCCAATGTATTTATCTTTGATGTCTCAGTATTTATTACTGAGAGTCTTATTCTTTTTAAAAGTAAAGCAATAACAAAGTTAAGATTTTGTTTTTGTTTTATTTTGTTTGTTTTTTAGCAAGACTAGTTCAATAATCCAGTTTAAAATTTAGGGTGGACAGGATATAAGCATATTCATTAACTAAATGATCTAAGCTATGCTTTGGACATCTAGTCTTAAAGATATTTGGCCTGTTGAAATCTATATCCTCTCTGTAAACTATGGTAGCAACAACAATAGCTTGCTTTATCTTTGTTTTAATTATATGCTTCACTAAAATTTCCTTCCCAGCTGGTAAACTGGTGAAAAGACTATTGCTAAAAAAGTCTTTTAATAGATGATCAGCCTACCTGTGAAACCTAGAGATGATAAGGCAGAAAATATATGTGCCAATGGATTCCATGGTCCAGATGATATGGAATCTGGAAAATGTGTAATGAAAGAAATACAAACAGAGACACCCAGAGGAGTCATAAGTCAGTTTTTAATGATGCAATAAAAATACTACCTGGTGAAAAATTATAAGACAAGAGAGCGAGAGGGACTGAGAGAAAGAATGAATCAGACTGAGGTAAATATGGATAAAAGATGTATAGTCAAATAATTACAAATAAAATAGTGATAGGACTTCAGTTTGTTCTGATATTTTATGAAACAATTTAGATAATTCATTTGGCAAGTATCTGCAAGTCCATTACTTGAATCAGTGGGCTGCCAGTAGTCAAATCTCTGGAAGGTTTAGTGGTTAAGCTTGGTTTTTGCATCAAGTTACATAAATTAGTCATCCTTTGTATGTTAAAATGTGCTAGCATAAGAGCTAGTTATCTCTGAGTTGACTGTGACGCCTGGTGGCCCCATGTGTGTCAGAGTAGAACTGTGTTCCATAAGGTTTTCAATGGTTAATTTTTTGGAAGCAGATTATTAGGCCTTTCTTCTGAGGTGCTTCTGGGTGGATTTGAACACTCAACCTTTCGGTTAGTAGCCAAGCATATTAATCATGTGCACCACCTAGAGACTCCACTAGCAAAAGAAGTTATGTTAAATTCTTAACTCTAAAGCAAACTTTTTTTTTTGTAAGCCTCACTTAATGCACTTGTTAAAAAATATAGGTGAATTAGGTTTGAAGTAAAGTGGGTTGCTCAGGCAATAACTACGTCTCTAAATATATGCGGATACTTTCACTTATTGAAATTTTTTCTACAAATTATGACATACTCTTCTACTTCCAAATATTATTAATTGGACTGAAATATCTAAGATTGTACTTGCTAGTATTAAGCTTACTTTAGCAATATTAAGGCCATAAATATGAAGTTATATCCTGAGCATTAAAAAAATATTTATATTTTATAAGAACAGGCAAAGAACTGTGAACATTAGATCACGTTTAGATTACTGAAGAATTTTATAATTAGCATTTTTTATTCATGTTGGAAAATATCAATGATCAGAACAAAAATGTGAGATTTAATAAAATGAATAAATTAAATGTAATGCTAAACACAGTGAAATGTAATGCCCTAAGATTCCAAAGAGCGAACTTGCATAAGTTTTATGATTTTTACATATCAAACAGACTCTCAGCCATATGTAACAGTCGTGTCAACATCTCTGATTTTCCAAAAGATAAATCTTTCTTTCCTACATGGGTAAAACCTTCAGAATTACATAATTAAAAATAAAGGCATTTTTATATAATGAACTTGATGTTTGAATAAAAAAATATTTTGTCATCATGGATGCTTTTAAGATTTTAGAGCACATTTTAAATTTCAATGGGCATTTGTTTTAAACTTCTTTTTTTACTCATCAATTTATTAGATAGGAGAACACTAAATATAATTGATTAAAAAACCAATACATAATAAAAACAGCAATAACATTTAATTATTACTCTGTGCCTGTAAATTTTCTAAAGTACACATACATATTAAGTAATTTAATTATCACAATACCTGAGAGTTAGACACTGTTAATGTGTCCATTTAACAGATGAAGAAACTAAGGCACAGAAGGTCATTCTGGGACCAATGCTACTTTAGTCCAATTTAACATGTCTGTTCAGCTTTAGTTCTTTATAATCCCAAGATAATAATGTGATCAGAAAATTTAACCCAAAGCACTGTAACTTTTCTCTCATCCAAGGAAAATTATATTGTGTTTATGATACAATACTTGCTTATTAAGGTAGGAAAATCAACTAATTATTTATTAAATATTTTTAAGAATTATGATTCATCTTAATCTGATGATCATAAAAATTGCTCAAGAAAGAGAAAGGGCTCTAAAATATGATTTTTTCAAAGTGCAATTACAAATTACCATAATGACAAAGATAGTGGAGAGAGCAAATACAAAAGCAAACAGACAACAACAATAACAAAACAAAAAATGGTGGTGGAAAGAAACATCTAACATGTATGAAATTAATATGGTTTTAAGTTTTACTGAAAGTATAATTTGGGGCAAGTCTCTTAGTGAAAACCTTAAGTAACATCCAAAAAACCTGTTGCCGTTGAGTCAATTCCGACTCATAGCAACCCTATAGGACACAGCAGAACTGCCCATAGGGTTTCCAAGGAGTGGCTGGTGGATTTGCACTGCCGACCTTTTGGTTAACAGCCAAGCTCTTAACCACTAGCCACCAAAGGTCACTTTAAGTAACATAGTCGTTATGATTTTTGTGTTATGACAGTAGGATAGAAATGGTACATGTTTAAGCACATAGTCAAATTGAAATGCAAGCAAGTGGAACAGTCCTATAAGAAATGTGTCAAGAAGAATGAATTCAGAATCCAGGTTTATTTAAAAACATGACAAGGTCAATAAAAATGCTGTTTATGTGGGGTTTCGAGTTAGAACTCAAATTTACCTTCTTTTGTTTGACAAGCATTCTGCTAAATAAGGACCCTTGTTTAGTTGATATTTCTTGAAGGACACTTTTTTCAGTTAGGTCCTTTTGAGAAGCTGTGTTCGTTTGTGCCACCATGTTTTTGCACATGCTGCTTTTTTGGTTAAAATGTCTTCTTCTCCTCCACCCTTTATGCCTAGATAAAACCAGTTACTGTCTTCAGTTAACTCCGACTCATAATGACTCCATGTGTGTCAGGGTAGAACTGTGCTCCACAGGGTTTTCAGTGGCTGAATTTTCCAAAGTAGATCTGCAGGTCTTTCTCCTGTGGCACATCTATGTGGACCCCAACTTCTAACCTTTTGGTTAGCGGATGAGAGTGTTTGCACCATCCAGGGACTCCTATGCCTGGATAACCTCTGTTAATCTTTATGATTTAGCCCTGGATGTCTGTGCTTACCTCTGAAGAGAGTTCAGAGTTATCCACACTTTCCAGTTAAGGATGTGCCCCTGCTATCTATTCCCACAGTGACTTCCTTTATATGGATATTCATCACAGCACTTTCACTTGGGTAGGCAATTGTCTGTTTTATTGCCCATTTCCTCCAATCATTTATATGGAAAGGGAAAAGAAAAACTCCTTATTTTTAGTCCCAGAGCCAAGGACCATTTCTGGCACATAGTAGGTGTTGAATAACTTTTGGAGAAGGAAAGGAAGTGGGAATGAAGAGAGCAAGACAAAAAGAGAGGACAAAAATTCTGTCAGGAAGGTAGACAAGTAGATTTCAAATCAGTTGATATCTCTCAACAATTCCATTTTGGAGCACTTATCTTAATTGTCTTAGAGAAAATATTGAGAGGAACAGACTGAAACTTTTACTGATGTGTATATCTCACCCTATTATTGATTTGCCCTTGTTCTAAATGCTTTCTATTTTTGTAAAGTACATAATAGTTTCATAAGAAACCACATGATAGTTCATGTTTTGGCATTTTTCCTCATAGGGAGTATCCCATCCCAGAGGGTAGAAGGTCTAACCTTAAAGAAAGCTATTATGATGAGACAGTTCTACTTAGTCATGGGAACCTGTAGTGAGGAGAGTTTTTTATTTTAGTTTGCCTCAGTATTCCTCTCTGCATTAGTAAAAATCAAAATAAGGCCAGTTTCCAAAATGTGAAGACAACTCATATCCCCACTTTCCCACTTCTTCATTGTCCTGACACCAGCCAACCACATGTCACTTCCTCTTTCTGACTCTAGCAACCCAGAATTGGGTCTTCACAAGTTAGGACTCTTGTCTTTTCAGCTCCTGCCAAATAGGTAAATGCCAGCCTTTCTGCTTGTTCTCACTGCCCCCAGTGGGTACAATAATTCACTAGAATGGTTCCCAAAACTCACATACTTAACTCATACTTAAAGGTACCCATTTATTATAACTAGAAAGGATACAAGTGAAGACATGTATCAAGCAAGGTCAGGATGGGTCCTGGCATGAGGTTTCTGCTGTCCCCAGGGACATCCCACATTCTCCCTCTCAATCCAGAAAGCCCCCTATAATTTTCATGTGCAGGGCTTTTATTGATTCATTTATAGTCAACGATTGGGGCCTCATTGTATAGTCAATGATTGACTGAATCACTGAATATGTGCTCCTACACATTTGCACGTGTTCAACTCTATGCACCTAATAACAACAGTAAATGTTGCCTCACCACTTTAGAAAACAAGACACCTTGATTGCTGGCAAAAAATGGTTATTTTAGGAACCAGAGACAAAAGCCCAAATCAAATTCTTTGTCCCACGCCCTCCTTTTATTTTTATTATTCTTTCCTCTTTGTTTTCCCTCTGTGGGAAAAAATATATAAGTCTCTACTTTGTGACTACTGATTTCTATATTGCCAGTTTATACATGCATCTCGTATTCTGTATTTTGATTTATAAAGCTGTAGTTGCCTTTGGAATGAGGTTATTAAACACAACACAAAATATAACTTCTAATTTTATAACCATATAGAGATAGAATGATATAATTATGACTTCATATAATCTAAGAAGGAAAATATTGTATTATTAATGTTGAAGTACTCAGTAGCAGAAAGTGTTGAGTAATGAAAAGTGAATGTTTATTAACTTTTAGACTATATAAATGTGTGAGAATAACGGAGAGTAAAGAGTGTTATTTAAAATGAAATTGCCTTCACCAAATTAAGCTTTATAGACCTGTTTCATTATTAGAAAGGAGACAACCAATTATAGAACTCAACAAAAGGAAATTAAACATGTAGCATAATCAAGTTGGTCATTGCTAATAGAATCTCAGATTAGGAGGGATGAGAGAAATTTAGTGATTTCATTGTTAGGTTGATAGAATAAATGCGTGCCTCGGTTGGAGAGAGAATAACGTTGACTTGTTATGAAAGAGCTATTCAATTTAATAGAACCACTATGAAAAATCACTGCCCAGGTTCTGCTGCTTATCATCCACAACTCATCACCCCAACAAATCAAGTTACACTGATAAGGCAATTCAGTTTTATTTTGTTGCCAAAATGAGGATATTCTTCGAAGTAATTTTCTCTTCAGGCTTTAAATCATGTCCAATTAAGATAACTCCTAAGCCAAGACAGTGATTTTAGTAAATAGAATGCTTATTTATTATTTTTACAACACTTTAACAACCTCACAATAAGTTGATTCCTGTGTATGTAAGATATTACTATCAAAGAAACAATGTTCTCCATTAAAACACTGTTCAGTGAGGGTAGAACAGGCATCATTATACACACAAATATAATCTATGGAGATAATCATTTGTCTTGTTGTATGGGTTAGAGTTTTTTTTGTTTGTTTGTTTTATTTTTTGTTTTGATGCTACCCGAGGCTAAGTAGAACCTGCTGTGTATACACTGGGAAAGAGATGTTTCTGCTTGATAATGACACTTTCTCCATCCACTTCTTCCACTGATTTCTGCAGATCAAAATATCTATAAGGAATCTGAAATTGTTCCCCTGATAGTACATTATAGAATGTAACAGAGGATTAGAAGGCTCAAAGGAAAAAATTACCCACTGTTTGTATCATAGCTCATGCGTTTATTGGTCAGTTTCATTGGAGAGACCATTACACTTCACAGTTCAATTTTAATTTACATTTTCAGTGGCTTTTCTCTGATATCTTCTTCCCATGATGGATTTTAGTCCAACTTGATCTGAGTACAATACACAGAGGATTCTTATGAGAAGATAATTACCGTGGGCTATTTTATAAAGGTATTTTAAGTTTACAGGGCAGAAAAGCAAGCTCTGAAATGTGTAGATCCAGCATGCCTCACAAATCCCTTTATGCTTTTTTCCTGTTGTGTTTTCTTTCCTTCCTCTCTGATACAGCTTAATAACAGATGTAACTCAGGCTGCCACCTGTCCCTTGTTTATTTGAGATCGTTCCTTTTTATCGTCTCATGTTCCTTACTACTGATAATTATGGAAAGCTTATTTTAAAGTCAGACTGTCTGTGAAATATGATCCTTTATAGAGAATGAAGCTAATGCTGTACATATTTACTCTTATAAGATGGGACCTGCACAAAGGAATGTATACTCAGAACATAACTGATAGTTATTTTAAGAATCCACCCTTAAAACAGCAAAGGAGACATACACTGACTTTGCTATGTGGACATGATACTCTTAGCAGGCTAGGCATTTGGAGTTGGAGGTATGGGCTTCCAATCCATTCATCCACTTGATGTCCTTGTTCAAATTGCTTATACTGGATGGGAGATAAATTTGTGATATACCAAAATATGAAATTAGTCATTTAAATTGTCTTCTGGAACAGAATGTAAATAACACAATATTTAAGTTTTCATTATCAACCAATTACTTTGTGTCAGATAGGAAGAATTTTTCCATATATG
>NW_004444010.1:986897-1017880 GCF_000243295.1 Trichechus manatus latirostris | reverse complement strand
GAGCTCTTAACCACTGTGGCACCAGGTCTTATATGGAAACCCTGGTGGCACAGTGGTTAAACATTGCAACTGCTAACCAAAAGGCTGGCAGTGTGAATCCACCAGCCACTCCTTGGAAACCCTATGAGGCAGTTCTACTCTGGCCTATAGGGTCACTGTGAGTCGGAATCAACTCAATGGCAATGGGGTTTATATATACATATATATATGATTATGTATGTGTATATATATATGATTATATATGTATGTATATATATATACGATTCAGTCTAAGGCTATTCATGGTCAATGATGAGAGCAATAGTTTTGCCCAGGTGCCATATGTCTTTGTAAATACACAATTAAAGAGTTGCTCTAATTCATGGACATAGTTGGAAAAATACTTAGTACGAAATTAAAATTAGACTAAGCTAGGTGGAAATTGAAATAAAACTCATAGGAAACAAGAAAAGGAGCTATATAATTAACTTAAAGGGGTTGGTCTTTGAAGGCACAGGGACCTGGGTTAAAATTCCATCTGAGCTACTTCAGAGCTATGCATTCCTTGTTATGTTGCTCCTTTCTCTGGGACTCAGCGTTTTCATCTGTACAATGGAGATCAAAATGCCTACCTTGCAGAATTGGAAGGAAGATTAGAGGTATTTTTCAGACAACTTAAAAAAAAAAGTATCTGACATATGATGGGTATTCATTAAATATTCATTATGTGTTCATTAAAGAATGAATACATTGAACATTTTCAAAATTTTGCTTTTGAGTTGATATGAAATATTGGAATTGTTGCAGGAATAATTTGCATTCCTTTAATTTTCTGATTTGAGAATACTTAAGTCTGGATACCCCTAAATGTGGGAATTCCTATATAAATCTTATATTTGGAAAACCTTCATTCAGACTAAATCTAATTACTTTCAACATATTGTTCAACTGATAAGTGAAGGGTATATAGGGAATCGAGCTTTGGAAGTTACTATATACCATAAATTTACTATTTAAAAATGAAAGTAACTCTAGATATATTAAATATCAAGCTGTTTCCTAGTTGATTAGGGAATTGGTAAAGGAAAAACAATCAAAATTTAAAAAATGTATTTATATGAATTTATCCTTATGAGTGAAACAATGTTACAGTACAGTATTCTCCTCTTCAATATTATGGCAAATATACTCTTCCTTTCTTCAAGTTCTAGTTTTTAATGTTCCACACATACCCCATACACTTTAAATCAAATTAGTGTTGCTTTTTATTATTTATTCACTCAGAAAATAAATTGTCAAGCTTTGTGTTAGTAAACCATTAAATTTACACAAGTGTGATCTATACAAGAGTGCTTTTGGTGCATTTATTAAGCTATTTTTATTCTGAGGTAACCTTTACAAAGGAAATGAGGCAGTTTACCTTTTGGTCTTTTATCACCTTCACTTTTGACAATTCTCACTTTTTAAAAAAATTTATTTTTATTTTTATTTTATTGTACTTCAAGTGAAGGTTTACAGAACAAATAGTTTCTCATGAGACAGTAGTACACATACTGTTTTATGACATTGGTTAACAACCCCACGACATGTCAACACTCTCCCTTCTCGACGTTTTTTTTGATGAAAATATACATAGCCAAAGATACACCATTTCAAAAATTTCTACATGCACACTTCAGTGACATCGACTATGCTCTTCGAGTTGTGCTGCTATTCTCACTTTAGATGAAGGTTTACAGAACAAAATAGTTTCTCATTAAACAGTACACATGTTGCCCTATGACAATGGTTAACAACCTCAATTCTCACTTTTTTAATGTTCTAAATCATAGGATACATCTTAAGGAATTACCTTTGTGGCAGTTATTTTTATCTAGCTATTCATTCATAACTTCTGTTAATGGTGTGTGTGTGTGTGTGTGTGGTGTGGTGTGGTGTGTGTAAAATTCACCTGAATTTTAAGTTCACAGACTTTTTCAGGACACACTCACTGATACCTTTTTGTTGACAGATACAGAAAGAAAGAGGATGGGAAACACACATTTTTGGCAAATTAGGTGGATATGACATTTATATACACACAGAGAATAATGAAATCCCAAAGATTGTGTGATGAATCCAATATTAAATACAAACTTAAATATTTCTTCCTGATAGTACACACTCTCTTTTTGCTACCCCCTAGCTGTCTGATTTCCAAAATATCTCAGCCTTTGAAGAATGACTTTAGAAATCAACCTAAGTGTACCATAATGGTACTGAATTTTTGGTAATATAAGTCCTTTAAATTTGATTTGTATTTTGTTCAAAATTAGTCAGAAATTTTAATCAAATCATTCAACAAATGATACATCAAAAATCACATTTTAATGAGTAGAAATTATTAGAAATATAGTTTGAAAACAAGAAGACATTAAAATTTCCAATAAAATAAAGGATCAAACGAAATGAATTAAATTATGATATCTTAAACTTTTTGAAATGTCTTTATTTGTGTAAATAACTTTGGATGTCACTTTTTTCTTTAATTAGTTTTTTTTTTTTTCACCAGAATGGAATGACTGAGAAAGCCTATAATTTTGTAGCATATAAATTTGGTGAAATGCTCAAAAGTATCAACAAAAAAATGACTTGACATGTTTTCTCTTTAAAAAAAATATTTCTTCAGGAAAGTCTATCTGGGTAGAGGCAGAAAATAGAGCCTACCAAAATATTGAAGTGGAAAGAGTTTACACATTTTGATTTGAAAAACTGAGAAGATCTTGAATTTATCAGAATTTGATCTGAACAGGTTAGTTATCTATAAAGAGATTTTTTCCTCAGTTAAAAACTTTTTAGTCTAGAAAGAAAAGTCAATAGAAGATGCCAACAGTATCATCTTATTAGACGCAAAATGAATTTTTGAAGAAAACAGAAAAAATATAAAAAATAATGACTATTAAAAAACAGTCTTCAGAGTAATACTAGATACACAATATTAGGCTCAAATATAGAAACTGGTTATAGTATGTCGATAGGTACAAAAATTATTATTTTACATAGTTTTAGATGTTAGATAATATTAGATGAGCTATTAATTTTTTGCTTCAATATATATTCATTATTTTTATTTGTTTGAAATAATTTTATTTTTGAAAATAATTTTGGATAGAACTATCTTTCGTTCCACCAATAGAATAAAATCAATTTGTACATAAATATATAAAACCAATATGTATATATCAATATTTCAAAATTACATCATTTTCATTATTTTTAGAGTCCCCTTTCATTTTTCAAGTGTCCCAGTTAGAAAAAAGATTTTATCATTACCTTATTTATGAATCATAATGCTTGGGGACAATGGTGGTTCAGTAGTAGAATTCTCATCTTCCCTGAGGGAGACCATCATTTGATTACCTGCCAATGCACCTCATGCGCAGCCACTACCCGTCTGTCAGTGGAGGCTTGCATGTTGCTATGATGTGGAATAGGTTTCAGCGGAGCTTCCAGACTAAGACAGACAAGGCAGAAAGGCCTGGTGATCTGCTTCTGCAAATCAGCCAGTGAAAACCCTATGGATCACAATGGTCCAGCCTACAACTGATCATGAGGATGGCACAGGACCAGGCAGCATTTCCTTCGGTTGTGCACGGGGTTGCCAGGAGCCAGGGCCAACTCAATGGCAGCTAACAGAAACAAAAACATAATGTTTAGCTATGAAATAAGACCATTCAGAAATTACAGGCATTCATGCCACAATAAATTACCTAAGAAATCAAATATGTATTGTTTTTTGAAGCATAATTGTCACACAGATATTAACTGAAATGCTTGAAGGAACTTAGCCTATTTCTCATCCTTCAACCAGAATAAGTAGCCTTAAGAGCTACTTACATATCCTATTGTAGAACACTTGGAGGGAGAACATATTCTGAAAGACAATGCCTTTTATCTATATAGTGATATCACTTTGGTCTTTCAAACATTTTTACATTTATTACTTGATATTTAATTAATCATTGAAACGACATAGTTTTGGAAATGGACTCCTGGTAGATATTTAATACTTCGTTTCAGAAAAAGAGTTTCATACAGGTATCAGGAAATATGATCACTGCTATAATATTGACATATCCTGGAGACGGAGCCAAGATGGCAGAGTAGTCAGACACTTCCAGTTGTCCCTTTTACAACAAAGACCTGAAAAAACAAATGAATCAATTATATATGACAATCTAGGAGCCGTGAACATCAAAGGCAAAGTTGAGGAATCGTATTGAGTGGCAACAGGAGGGAGAGACGGTTCAGAAGGAGCAAGGAGTTGCCAGATCTGACCCGGTGGGAGCTAGAGCCCTTCAGCCCAGACCACCTCTGGGGTGAGTGGTGAGGCAGGCAAGCAGCAGCGCTTGAGAGGCATTTTCCACATCAAGAGATCAGCGGCACAGAGTCTACTTGGCCATCCAGAACCAGTAAGAAGCAGCCCTCGATTGGCGAAAGATAAGTATTTGCGTCTGGCCTACCATGCGGATCAAAAACATCCTCCTTAGGGAAAAACCTCTCTCCTATTTACCTGCCTGCTCCCTGCTCTGCACTGAGTTCAGGATGGCTTCAGCAATTGCAGAGTCCCCTGGGCTGGAGGTAGGACCTGTCACACACCCTGAGCCATTCTCCTGGCCTTAGAGAGGGAACAAATTAACAAATGGGGAAAAAATAATCTGCCAGCTCCCCTAAGCCAGGAACTTGGGTCGGCACAGCTCATTTGCCTAGGCACAGGCATAAGGGATCCGCGGACTTCGGGTGCCTTTCCCCCTGCATAGACTTGTGTAGGCCCATTTCAACAGCGTAGGTCCTCATTACCGCAGTACAGCAGGGTATCTACCTGCAGTCTATCTTCAACTATTTCAGCTGTGAAGTGGCCGGTTTGTGACATTTGACATTGCTCTGCCTATTAAGCAGGGTCTTCACCTACCCACATCAGGGGCCTGAGGACTGGTGACTCCACACATGCCACCTAGCCACCTGCAATAGGGGCCCAAGAATAAGAGCTGCCTCTCAGTCCTTACAGCCAACAGTATTAGGTGCTCATAGTCCGGCTGCAAAGCCCACTCACATACATGCTCTAGGGAACAGGGACATGCTTTCCTCCAGGACACTCAGGGGCAGCTGTCAGCTCCCTGCCTTTCTGAGCCTGTGTACCCCTTCTGCAGCAAGATGCCTGTGCCTACACCAAACACCTATGCCTGCCTAGGACTGTTGGTGAGAGCCTTCACTGCACACTTGGTGGCTGTCTACCTGGACACCTGAGCTGAATCCATACAGAGGAGTGGGCAGACTCCTGGGCTCACACATCTAATAACACATCTAACCACCTGGTGATAGGACATTAGAGCATCGAAGGTGCCAATAATCAAACTAGCTCACACGAGCATCCTATTTGGGCATATCAAAAAAAGAAGCTAGGACACAGTAAGCAAACATAAAATAAATAAATACAATAACTTATTGATGGCTTGGAGACAACAATCACTATCAAGTCACATAAAGAGGCAGACCATGATGGCTTCAGCAAGCTCCAAAAACAAATAATCTAGAAATTTTCTGGAGGAAGAAAATTTCTTGGAATTACCGGAGGCAGAATACAAAACATTAATACACAGAACTCTTCAAGAGATCAGGAAGGATATTATGCAAAATGCAGAACATGCAATAGAGGAACTTAAGAAGATTAGAGAAGAGCATAATGACAAATTTAAAAGGATGCAGGAATCCAAGGAGAGACAGCAATCAGAAATCCAGAAGATTGACAATAAAATTTCAGAATTAAACAAGTCAACAGAAAGTCATAGGAGCAGAATTGAGGCAATGGAAGTCAGAATAAGAATGAAGTTAAAGCACTTGACACCAACTTATGTGAGGAAATGTCAGATAAAACGATTTAAAAAAATGAAGAAACCCTAAGGATTATGTGGGATTCTATTAAGAGGAATAACCTACCAGTGACTGGAGTACGAGAACAGGGAGGGATAACAGAAAATAGAGAAAATTGTTGAAGATTTGTTGGCAGAAAACTTCCCTGATATCACGAAAGAAGAGTTGATATCTATCCAAGATTCTTATCGAAACCCACATAAGGTAGATCCAAAAGAAAGTCACCAAGACATATTACAATCAAACTTAGCAAAACCAAAGATAAAGAGAGAATTTTAAGAGTGGCTAGGGATAAATGAAAAGTCATCTACAAAGGAGAGTCAATAAGAATAAGCTCTGATTACTCAGCAGAAACCATGCAGGCAAGAAGGCAGTAGAATGACATATATAAAGCCTTGAAGGAAAAAAATTGCCAGTCAAGAATTATATATCCAGCAAAACTGTCTCTCCAATATGATGGTGAAATTAGGGCATTTCCAGATAAACAGAAGTTTAGGGAATTTGCAAAAACCAAACCAAAATTACAAGAAATACTAAATGGAGTCCTCCAGTTAGAAAATCAATAACATCTGATAACAACCCAAGACTAGAACACAGAACAGAGCAACCAGCTATCAACTCAGATAGGGAAGTCAAAAAACTGAATCGAAACTAAATCACTGAAAATATGGAAACAGAGATGTCAATATGTAAAAGAAGACAACATTAAAACAAAAAAGAGGGACTAAAAAATGTAGACACAGATTTTTCATATACAGAGGAAGTTAAGGAGATATAAAGAAATAAAACGCTGGTATAAACTTAAAAAAATAGGAGTAAATATTAAGGTGACCACAAAGGAATCTAACAATCCTACACATCAAAATAACAAACAAGAAAAATACAAAGACTCAGCAAATACAAAATCAATAACAATGAAAAAGATGAAAAGAAAATACATAAAGAAAAATGACTCAGCACAGAAAATAAAGTGGAACAAAGAAACTATCCACAACACACAAGAAAGACATCAGAATGACAGAACTAAACTCATACATATCAATAATTATGCTGAATGTAAGTGGACTAAATGCACCAATAAATAGACTGGGAGTGGTAGATTGGATAAAAAAATACCATCCATCTATATCCTGCCAACAATAGGCACACCTTAGACTAAAACTCAAATGATGGAAGAAAAAAAAATCGAGCAAACAACACTCAAAAAAGAGCAGGAGTAGCAATATTAATCTCTTGCAAAATAGACTTTAAAGTATAATCCACCACAAAGGATAAGGAAGGACGCTATATAATGATTAAAGGATCAATACACCAGTAGGACATAATGATAATAAATATTTATGAACCCAAAGACAGGGCTCCAAAATACATAAAACAAACTCTAACAGCTTTGAAAAGAGAGATAGACAGCTCACAATATCAGTAGGAGACTTCAACACACCACTTTCAGCGAAGGACACAACATCCAAAATGAAGTTCAACTAAAACATGGAAGATCTAAATGCTACAATCAAACAGCTTGATCTCATAGAGATATACCAAACACCCCACCCAACAGCAGCTAAGTATACTTCATTTTCCAGTGCACATGAAACATTGTCCAGAATAGACCGCATATTAGGCCATAAAGCAAGCCTTAACAAAATCCAAAACATCGAAATATTACAAAGCATCTTTTCTGACCATAAAGCCATAAAAGTAGACATCAACAACTGAAAAAGCAAGGAAAAAACATTAAACACATGTAAACTGAACAACACCTTGCTCAAAAACTACTGGGTTATAGCAGAAATCAAGGACGGAATAAAGAAATTCATAGAATCAAACGAGAATGAAAACATATCCTCTCAGAACTTTTGGGACACAGCAAAAGCAGTGCTCAGGGGTCAGTTTACACAAATAAATGTACACATCCAAAAGAGAAGAAAGGGCCAAAGTCCATACATGAACCCTACAACTGGAACAAGTAGAAAGAGGGCAGCAAAAGAAGCCTTCAGGTGCCAGAAGAATGGAAATAATAAGAATTAGAGCAGAATTTAACAACAACAACAAAAGAATTAGAGCAGAATTAAGTGAAATAGAGAAGAGAAAAACAACTGAAAGTGTTAACAAGACCAAAAGATCAACAAAATTGATAAACGTTGGCTAAACTGACAAAAGAAAAACAGGAGAAGAAGCAAAAAACCCATATAAGAAATGAGATGGGTGATATTACAACAGACCCAACTTAAATTAAAATAATCAAAACACAATACTATGAAAAATTGTACCTGAACAAATTTGAAAACCAGGAAGAAATGGACAAATTTCTAGAACAACTAAATAAACCCATAACAAAAGAAGACATTGAAAAGGTAATTAAAAAACTCCCAACAAGAAAAAGCCTTGGCCTGGAGGGCTTCACTGGAGAATTCTACCAAACTTTCAGAGAAGAGTTAACACCACTACTACTAAAGGTATTTCAGAGCATAGAAAAGGATGGAATACTCCTAAATTCATTGTATGAAGCCAGCATAACCCTGATATGAAAACAAGGTAAAGACACTACAAAAAAAGAAAATTACAGACCAATATCCCTCATGAACATTGACACAAAAATCCCCAACAAAATTCTAGCCAAGAGAATTCAGCAACATACCAGAAAAAATAATTCACCATGATCAAGTGGGATTTACTCGAGGTATGCAGCGATGGTTCAACATTAGAAAAACAATCAATGTAATTCATCACATTAATAAAACAAAAGACAAGAAACATATGATCTTATTAATCAATGCAGAAAAGACATTTGACAAAGTCCAACACCCATTCATGATAAAAACTCTCAACAAAATAGGAACAGAAGGGAAATTCCTCAACATAATTAGGGCATTTATACAAATCCAACAGCCAACATCATCCTCAATGGAGCGACTTTGAAAGCATTCCCCTTGAGAATGGGAACCAGACAAGGATGCCCTCTATCACCACTATTATTCAACACTGTGTTGCAGGTCCTAGCCAGAGCAATTAGGTTAGAAACAGAAATAAAAGTTATCCAGATTGGTAGGGAAGAAATAAAAGTATCTCTATTTGCATATGATAAGATCTTATACACAGAAACCCGAAAGAATCCACAAGAAAACTGCTGGAACTAATAGATTTCAGCAAAGTATCAGGATAAGAGATAAACATAGAAAAATCAGTTGGATTCCTCAACACCAACAAAGAACTTCAAAGAGGAAATCACCAAATCAATACCATTTACAATAGCCCTCAAGAAGATAAAATACTTAGGAGTAAATCTAACCAGAGATGTAAAAGACCTATACAATGAAAACTACAAGACATTTCTGCAAGAAACCAAAAGAGACCTGCATAAGTGGAAAAATATACCTTGCTTATGGACAGGCAGACTCTACATTGTGAAAATGTCAGTTCTACCCAAAGTGATCTACAGATACAGTGCAACCCTGATCCAAATTCCACTGGCATTTTTTAATGAGATGGAGAAACAAATCGCCAATTTCATATGGAAAGGGAAGAGGCCCCAGAGAAGTAAAGCATTACTCAAGAAGAAGAACAAAGTGGGAGGCCTCAAACTACCTGATTTTAGAACCTGTTATACCGCCATGATAGTCAAAACAGCCTGGTACTGGCACAACAACAGTTACATAGACCAATGGAATAGAATTGAGAATCCAGACGTAAATTCATCCACCTATGGGAAGCTGATGTTTGACAAAGGTCCAAAGTCCATTAACTGGGGAAAAGACTGTCCCTTTAACAAATGGTGCTGGCATAACTGGATATCCAGCTGCAAAAAAAAAAAAAATGAAACAAGACCCATACCTCACACCATGCACAAAAACAAACTCAAAATGGATCAAAGACCTAAATATAAAATCGAAAATGATGTAGATCGTGGAAGAAATAATAGGGAGAATGCTGGGAGCCCTAATACATGGCATAAACAGAATACAAACCGTAAGTAACAATGCACAAGCGCCAGAAGAGAGACTAGATAAATGGGAGCTCCTAAAAATCAAACACTTACGCTCATCAAAAGTCTTCATCAAAAGAGTCAAAAGACAACCTACAGAACGGGAAAAAAAAAATTGGCTACGACAAATCCAATTGGCGTCTAATCTCTAAAATCTACAAGATATTGCAAAACCTCAACAACAAAAAGACGAATAACCCAATTAAAAAACGGGCAAAGGATATGAACAGGCACTTCACCAAAGAAGACATTCAGGTGGCTAACAGACATGTGAAGAAATGTGCATGATCATTAGTCATTAGAGAAACGCAAATCAAAACTACAATGAGATACATCTCACCCCAACAAGGCTAGCATTAATCCAAAAAACATAAAATCATCAATGCTGGAGAGGTTGTAGAGAGACTGGAACACTTATACACTGTTGGTTGGAATGTAAAATAGTAAAACCACTTTGGAAATCGATTTGGCGCTTCCTTTAAAACTAGAAATAGAAGTACCATATGATCCAGCAATCCCGATCCTTGGAATATATCCTAGAGAAATAAGAGCTGTCACACGAGTAGCTACATGCACACCCATGTTCATTGCAGCACTGTTCACGATAGCAAAAAGATAGAAACAACCTAGGTGCCCATCAACGGACCAATGGATAAACAAATTATGGTATATTGACACAATGGAACACTATGCAATGATAAAGAACAACGATGAAGCCGTGAAATATAACATGAAGGAATCTGGAGGGCATTATGCTAAGTGAATTTAGTCAGTCACAGAAGGACAAATATTGTATAAGACCACTATTATAAGAACTAAAGAAAAGATTTAAACACAGAAGAAAACATTCTTTGATGGTTACAGAGGTAGGGAGGGAGAGGGCTATTCACTAGATAGGAGACAAGAATTAGGTGAAGGGAAGGACAGCACACACTACAGGGGAAGTCAGCACAACGGGACTAAACCAAAGCTAAGAAGTTTCCTGAATATAATCAAACACTTTGAGGAACAGAGTAGCAGGGGCAAGGGTCTGGGGACCATGGTTTCAGGGGACATCTAGGTCAATTGGCATAGCAAAGTTTATTGAGAAAATATTCTGCATCCTGCTTTGGTGAGTGGTGTCTGGGGTCTTAAAAGCTAGCAAAGCAGCCATCTAAGATGCATCAGTTGGTCCCTGTCACCTCGAGTAAAGAATGAAGAACACCAAAGACGCAAAGAAAGTATTAGCCCAAGAGACAAGTCCATGTAGACCAGAGACTTCATCATACTGAGACCAGAAGAACTGAATAGTGACCGGCTACCACCAATGACCACCCTGATAGGGAACTCAACAGAAAGTCCCTGATGGAGCAGGGGAAGGGTGGGATGCAGAACTCAAATTCTAATAAAAAGACCAGACTTAATGGTCTGAGACTAGAGGAACTCCAGAAAGCATGGCCCCCAGAGTCTTTTTCAACCCAGAACTAAAACAATTCCCGAGGCCAATTCTTCAGACAAAGATTGGACTGAACTGTGGGATTTAAAATTATACTTGTGAAGAGTGTGCTTCTTAGCTCAAGTAGATACATGAAACTAAATAGTTTCTGTCCAGTGGTTAGATGAGAAGGCAGAGAGGGTTAGGAGCTGGTTTAGTGGACACGGGAAATCAGAGACAGAAGGGAGGAGTGTGCTGTCATAGCACAGGGAGAGCAATTAGAGTCACATAATGATGTATGTATAAAGTTTTTTATGAGAGTCTAGCTTGAATTGTAAACTTTCACTTAAACTACAATAAAAAAAATAAAAAAATATTGCTTGTTTTTCTAGGAAGAAAAGCTCAAATAGAGCATCTTTGGACATGCTTATTTAAAGATGAATAATTCAATTGCCTTCCTTAGAAAAAAAATGAAGGCCACTGGAAAGAGAGTCTACAAATTTATCTCAATTGAGTTAGCCTCTCAATAGACGTAGCCTGACTAAAGTTCCATGGGTACTTTTGATAGGGTCTGTAGTGATCATCACTGAACTTAGCTCCAAGTTCAGAACAAGCATTCCTAAGCTCCTACAGGAAGAGGATTTGCTGTGTTCAAGTCTAAATAGTTATTTTCAAAATAATAATTAGCAAGGTGCCCTGCTTCCTAAAATTGAATACAAGCACAATGGACATATTCCATGTTTTAGCTAGTTTGAGAACATGTACTATGTGGATATTGAACTGAACATGTGGAGATATAAAAACTGGAATAAGAGCACATAATACTTGCTAAGTGCTTTATGTATATCAACTCAATTAACCTCATAACAACTGTATAAGATAGGCATTACAGTTATCCCCATTTTAATATGAAGGAACCTGGGGACACGAAGGTTAAGTAACTCGCTCAGGGTTGCATAGCTAGTAATTAATGGAGCTGGGATTTGAACCCTAGTCAATCTGACTCAAGTCTGTGTTCTTAATGACTATATGATATTGCAAAGAATTAATTAATAATGATTCCGAGTACTATACTTAATTAAACATTATAACCAATATTATTTATTTTGGTCAATACTATTCTATGTGGTAGTTTTTATAAATGATATTGAAGTGGAGGTTTTCTTTCTGCTTCATGACTACTTCCAATACCATGTAAATATAAATAAAATCATAAATATAAAATTTCAGTATACCATTGAGGAATTAGCATATTAACAGATAAGGATACATGGAAACAACTTATTCCAGTCTCAGTAGTGATGGTAGAGCATTTCAAGCAGTTTGGAAGAAGGATGTAACAAACTAAAACCTTCTTATTCTGAGATAATGACGAGAAATGTAGAACATAATTAGAAAGTCAGCAGCTGTTAAAAAAATACGGTCAAGGTGTAAAAACTGCAATTCTTTCCTACTGAAAATTCAAGTAGATCAAAATTCATTTTAGAATTGTAACTTCCAGATGAGTGTGCATTGTACTGAAGAAAACAGAATAAGAAGGAAAATGCAAAATAAGAACAAAAACAACATAAATTTGCCAAATTCCAGAAGTGAAGGGTAGACAACTTTGAGGAATTTAGGGAGATTTAATATTTCTACTACATTAATTGTAGTTAAAACAAAACAAAACAAAAGGCCCTAAAACTCTAAGCCATATTTGAGATGGTGGTAAATCTTTGTGTAGAGGAGCATTAGAGCAGTGGCAGAGGCCATGGAACTGACAGAGATGGGAAGAGATTGGAAAAATGAAGTTAAAAGGAGAACCCAAGTCAGGAGTGGGTGAACATAAAGCTTGAAATTAAGGTGAAAATGGCCTCTCAGAAAGGGAAGCCGAATTTAGGGGCAAATCTGAAAGTACTGCATTTTTAGATAGATTTAGATTTTTAGTTATGTTTTGATAGAATGATTGGGGTGAAAACTGGGAAAGAAAAATTCCATTTTAGCTATCATATTTGTATTCTTATCTATTCATATTTGTACTGTTATGGAATTGTGAGGAAAATCACTTAAATCGAAATTAATTAGGGAATATGTATCAGAGCTTGACAGAGATTATTGTTCGGATAATAACAAAATCCTTGCAACATGATTGCATATAGACCATTCAGCTATTTAACAACAATATCAAAAAAAAAAAAGAGGGACCTATCCTGACCTACTTCTTTCCTCAAGTTAGGGTTAAATATCACTTCTCTCTGCTCCCATAGCATCTTTTGCATTCCTCTTGCATTGACACGTCTTATATACTACTTAGGAGCCCTTGTGGCACAATGATTAAGTGGTTGGCTGCTAACCAAAAAGTCGGTGGTTCGAACCTACCAGCTACTCTGGTCTGTGGGAGAAAAGACTTGGAAATCTGCTCTTGTAAAGATTTACAGCCTAGGAAACCCTATGGGACAGTTCTTCTCTGTCCTATAGGGTCTCTATGAGTTGGAATTGACTCAACGGTACATAGCAACTATACACAATACTTGTCTATCTACACTCCAAGACTATACCCCTTGTGGGGTGACTCATCTCTCATTTCTGAACCCCCAGTTTTTAGGACAGGAATCAGAATAGCAACTAGCTGCTTAATGTATATTTCAAAATAGTTGATGGATGGGATATACAAAATAGTTATAAGTATTGTGGCATTAGAAATAAAACATGGAAAAATAAAACTAGTAATGCATTTGGAATGAAACTGAAGAAGAAAACCAGCTAGGAGATAATTACAATAGTCCAGACATAACTTACATACTGAAAGGGCCAGTGGTAAAGCAAATGCTCCAGAAAGAATAGATTTGAGACATGTTCCAAAGGAATTAATAATTCTGTAATTTATTGGATGTTAGATGAAAGGAATAATGGTGTCAAAGATAATCCCAAGGTTGTAAACTTGGGTGAGAACTAAAATATGCTACATCAATATAAACAGAGAAGTTAGGATTAGGAACCAAATTTGCAGGACAAGATATGTGCAACCTTAGACATGTGATGTTTGAGGTGTAGATGGGCTCTCCAAAAGATGAACTTCATCTGCCTGTTGGCAATACAAGAAAGAGGTTGGGTGAGGGATAAATATTTGTTGATTATCATCACAAAGTTATATGAGAATCAATAGATACAGATGAGACAAGGAATACAGAGGGGAAAAAAAGCAAAAAGGAAATAGTGCACTTTGGGAAAGTCTACATTGGCAAGCTTGAGGAGGACAGGAACAGATAGGAGACAATCAAAGTGACTGTGCTCCTTGGAGTACAGAGATCAAGACATTCATCTTAATATCTTCTAGTGCTTGACATCTTATAAAGCAGGAATGGAGTAAATGGAGGATGGAAACCAGGAGAGCAAGGAATGAATACTACAGCAGAACAATGTCACTCATGTGATTTTGGACTAGAGAAAGTAAAGACTGTATAAAGTAAAGTTCCTGTACTGGTCATGGTGAGATATGACCAATATAATGAAAGAATTAGAAAATGACATGGAGATGTAGAAAGAGAACAATGTCCTTGTCATGTTATTTTAGTGTGAGAAAAGATGGAACATTATCAGAGGTTCTCACTTTATATTTTGACACCCACAGAACAGGAGTTCCTTTACAATGTATTAATAAAGAAGTGAAGGATAGATTTGAGTTACGGTATCAGCAGAATTAGAGGGGATTGCTTGGATTTTTATAACAGGCAATTTATTAACAATTGCTTACAATATTGAACTTCTGGATGTAGGAGAAGAATGAGAATAATTCAAAAGTCTGAGTCAAATAAATGTCAATTATCTGGATATAAAACCTTCCTCTCAAACACAGAGTAGCTAAAGTGAATGGAAGAGATGATGAAGTAAAAGAGTTGAACAGAAGATTTCAAAGGGAGGCTTATGAAGACAAAATAAAATATTATACTGAAAAGTGCAAAGATCTAGAGTTAGAAAACCAAAAGCAAAGACCATGCTTGGCATTTCTCAGGCTGAAAGAACTGAAGAAAAAATTTAAGCCTTGAGTTGCAATGTTGAAGGATTCTATGGACAAAATATTGAACAACGCAGGAAGCATCAAAAGAAGATGGAAGGAATACACAGAGTCACTATACCAAAAAGAATTGGTTGATGTTCAGCCATTTCAGGAGATAGTATATGATCATGAACTGATGGTATTGAAGAAGGAAGTCCAAGCTGCACTGAAGGCATTGGTGAAAAACAAGGCTCCAGGAATTGACAGAATACCAATTGAGATGTTTCAACAAACTAATGCAGTGTTGAAGGTGCTTACTCGTCTATGCCAACAAATTTGGAAGACAGCTACCTATCTGGCCAACCGACTGAAAGAGATCCATATTTGTGCCCATTACAAAGCAAGATGATCCAACATAATGTGGAAATTATCAAACAATATTGTTAATATTACACTCAAGTAAAATTTTGCTGAAGATAATTAAAAAATGGTTGCAGCAGTGCATTGATAGGGAACTGCTAGAAATTCAAGCCAGATTCAGAGAAGATGTGGAATGAGGTATCTCATTGCTAAAGTTAGATGGATCTTGGCTGAAAGCAGAGAATACCAGAAAGATGTTTAATTTACCTGTGTTGTAAAGACTATGCAAAGGCATTCGACTGTGTGGATCATAACAAATTATGGATAACATTGCCAATAATAGGAATTTCAAAATGCTTAATTGTGCTCATGGGGAACATGTACAGAGACCAAGGGGCAGTCATTTGAACGGAACAAGGAGATACTGCACGGTTTAAAGTCAGGAAAAGTGTGTGTCAGGGTTGTATTCTTTCACCATACTTATTCAATCTTTATGCTGAGCAAATAATCTGAGAAGCTGGACTATATGAAGAACTTGGCATCAGGATTGGTGGAATACTCATTAACAACCTGTGATATGCAGATGACACAACCTTCCTTGCTAAAAATGACGAGGACTTGAAGCACTTACTGATGAAGATCAATCCAGCCTTCGGTACAGATTACACATCAACATAAAGAAAACAAAAATCCTCATGACTGGACCAATAAGCAACATCATGATAAATGGAGAAAAGATTGAAGTTGTCAAGGATTTCATTTTACTTAGATCCACAGTCAATGCCCATGGAAGCAGCAGTCATTAAATCAAAGGACTTATTGCATTGGACAAATCTGCTGCAAAAGACCTCTTTAAAGTGTTGAAAAGCAAATATATCACTTGAGAACTATGGAGTGCCTGAGCCAAGCCATGATATTTTCAATTACCTTATATGCATGAAAAGCTGGACAATGAATAAAGAATGTTGAAGAATAATTGATGCGTTTGAATTATGGTTTAGGTGAAGAATATTGAATATATCATGGACTGCTAGAAGAACGATCTGTCTTGGAAGAAGTACAGCCAGAATGCTCCTTATGAACTAGGCTGGTGAGACTTTATCTCATGTACTTGTTATCAGGAGGGACCAGTCCCCGGAGAAGGACATCATGTTTCATAAAGCAGAGGGTCAGCGAAAAAGCGGAAGACCCTCAACATGATGGATTAACACAGTGGCTGAAACAATGGGCTGAAACATAGCAACTATTGTGGGTATGGCTCAGGAGCAGGCAGTGTTTCATTCTGTTGTACATAGGGTTGCTATGAGCCAGAACCATCTAACAGAAGTGTTTTTGAAATTTCCTATTGTCTCTTTAAGAAAAAATGAGATTTCAAAATTTTTTAGAGGACATAGGTGAACATTTTGCAAGATTTTAAAGGAAAGTGACTGTGAACATGTTTATTCCAAAGGAGAGCATTTTGATGTGGGTGTTTTGCCTTAGACACATTTTGAAGAAGTCTCAACAAAACAGCTATAAAAATGTAAAAACTTTTTTTAAATAGAAAATTTTTTTATTCACATTTCATGCCTGCGCTCTTCCCCCACCCCTGCTTCTCCATGAGAGTCAGAGAAAAGATGACTCTCAAGGATGGGGTGAAATGCTCATGCATATATTATTAAGAAACAATAAGTGGAGCAACAGATGAAGAATGAGAGTCAGGAATAAGAGGACAAAATGGAATGTGTGGGTAATTGTCACTCTGAACAACTGCCACCTTTGCCTTCAGACCAGAAGAACTGGATGGTGTGCAGCTACCATTACAGAATATTTTATCAAAGATTCTATAGCCAAATCCTGATAGAAGGGAGGAAATGTAGAACAGAATTTCAAATGTTCATGGAATCCACATTTTTCTGGAGTCATGGAGGCTGGATGAACCCCTGTAATTATTGCCCAATGATAATCTTTAGACCTTGTCTTAGTTATCTAGTGCTGCTATAACAGAAATACCGCAAATGGATGGTTTTAACAAAGAGAAGTTTATTTCCTTACAGTAAAGTAGGCTAAAAGTCCAAATTCAGGGTTTCAGCTCCAGGGGAAAGCTTTCTCTCTCTTGGCCTTCTCATCAGTGTTCCCTCGGACTAGGAGGTTCTCGGCACAGGGACCCCGGTCCAAAGGACGCACTCTGTTCCCGGCACTGCTTTTTTGATGGTATGAGGTCCCCCTGTTTCACTGCTCACTTCTGTCTTTTATATCTCAAGAGATTGCCTCAGGGCACAATCCAGTCTTGTAAATTGAGTCCTGCCTCATTAACACAACTGCTGCCCATCCTCCATCATTAACCATAGAGGCAGGATATACCACACTTGGGAAAATCACACAATACCAGGAATCATGGCCCAGCCAAATTGATACAGACATTTTTGGGGAGACATAATTCAATCGACGACAGACCTTAAACCAAAAGTATCCCCTAAAGTCTTCTTAAAACCAAATAGTTTAGCTTAAGTAGTAAAGAATGTCAGCCTTTAGCATTATGCTCTTTTAACATCTAATTATATGGGATAGAATTGACAAGAGCAACTCAAAAGATTAGAAAGGAACCTTAGGGAGCAGTGAGTTTATGGTAATAGGGGAGGAAGAACTCAGAAAATGAGGGTGACAATGGTGTACAGTACAAAGAATGTAATCAGTGTCACTGAATTGTACATGTAGAAACTTGAATTGGTGCATGTTTTTGCTGTGCGTATTCTCAACAACAACAACAATAATAATTTTTTTTTTTTAAAGAAAGAAGCAATACAGATGAAAGTGAAATAGTTTGTCAGGCCAGTGTATCACATTTTAAGGTCAAATTGACCTTAGCAAATGTCTCATATGCTGATTGTTCATGAGCAATTAAATAGCTTCTTGCCCAAGATTACTGTTCTTTGTTGTTTCCTGCTGGTTGCTTCAAGACTTGCTCAGAATCTCCATTGGGTAGATTAGGCTATATTGTGTCCAGTTAAGTAGTGTGGAATAGCGTTTGTGTATTGTGTTAATCAGGCTTTAAGATCTACCGGAAGCTGTCTCTACAGGAAAGAGAACAATTTGGTAAACCTAGGGCTGAGCTCTGCCTTTCAGATCAAGCCTGAATCTATATGGGTTTATAAGAGGGAGTGCATTAAATTCAAAGACCGTGAGCAAGACAGTATTACATTTGGTTAATAATAGCCCATATTAAAGTTTATCAGATTCATGAAAAATGGAATATTAGAATTGGAAAGGGAACTTAGTGACCTTCCAGTTCAACTTCCTTCCTAACCTGGGAACCTCCTTTATAAAAACATCTTTGACTTCCAATTACTTGTTTTATACACTGATGACTGGGGAGTGTCAATTTCATGAGAATGCCTTTTCCATATTTTAATGGACTTGACTGATGATGATAACAAACAGCAATAACTGCTTGTTTAGTTCTTCAAAATTAAATATACGTATGTATATATAAATATATATTTATTTATATATATATAAATATATATATAAATATATATATATTTCCCCCTGCCCCTTTGGTCCTGTCTGGGCTCTGTTCAGCACAGTTGCTCTGAACTACGAGACAAGGTGGAAGAGAAAAGTTGAGATCAGAGATAAACCAGTGGTCTGGGGCAGCAGCTGAGGCAACGCCGGGCATTGCATACCTAGCTTGGATATTGGGGTCCTGAAAGAATTTGATGTAAATGGAAAGAATCAGAAATGTCAAATACAATCAGTGAATACGAGTGACAGAATAATTCATTCTTGAAATTATAAGAGTGGGTGCAGTGTATTTCTGGGAATATTTTTTTATTGGGATTAATTTCATCATTCTCATATTATCTGACCTTATTTTAAGATCTTACATTGCTGTCCTCATATGTGTGTCTCCATCTGCTATGAAGAGGTTCTGTATTCCTAATGTCTTCTATTTTTCATATACATTATGTGGCATAGAATATTTTTAGCCTTGCATTGAACCAAAATTCACCTCTCTTTAACTTCGACTCATAGGTACTAATTCTTATGATAGGCCTACAGAAATTTACAATAAGTCATCATCAAGCTTCTGATATTTCTCTTCTATAGATATTTCTGATATTTCTTTTCTGTTTTTGAGTAGGTGAGGAAAATATAGCAAATTTCTAGACTTTTCAAATCTTGTTTAGTGTCTTGATGAGCTCTAACCTTTAATCCCTTCTTTAAAGCAAAGAGCTGATAAATAAGAAGTGTTTCAGATATGACATTTCCAATACAAAATAAAATGCAATGATGATGTCTTTGTCAGAGAAGTCTGTTCTTTTTATTCAAGGAATGGATTTCAAAGATTTATGTGATTCTACTTATGTACAGAAATAATAAGTAATATAAAAGAGTATCATGGGCATCTTAGTTTTTTTTGAGGGGGTGGTTTGTAGTTGCAAGACATTGCTGCATTGCAAAGGAACACTTCAACTGCAGACCAAAATTAAGTGCTGTTAGATCTGTTGACTAATATATTATTTGAGTTCATTGCTGCCTTTTTTTTTTTTTTTTTTTTTTTAGTTAAAATGTGTCAACAACAACTTAGTTATACACTCACAGTTTGAGAGATGGGGAATACTGCTCAGACATCAAAGAGGGAATATGCTGCTGCTGAAAGTTAATGGAAAAGTCAGATTTAATGAAGACTTTGCAGTCTTTTGGAGAGAAATGTTATAAATTTCACTAAAAATGTTATTTATAGATCATTCCTTCCTTTAGCTGAAGCTCAGATGCAAAATTTGGTGATGGAACTGCTTCCTTTAACAATTATCTGATTCCTGGAGTTCTTATTAAGAATATAGAATAATCTTGGGGTATAATTAAAATTCTGGCAATAATTTATAAGAGAAGGATAACACTTGTCATTGTGTATGTATATTAAATTTATTATGGGATTTGGATCTATCCTACTACAAAACTAATGGCTTTATGCATCTTTATCTGTCATCCTCTTAGCTACTTACAAATTATAAATAAAATTACTTTTCAAACATAGTCGGTTTTTGAATCTTATGCGTAATTGATAAATAACCATTTGTTGAAAATATTTTCCCAGTAAGCTCTAAATTATAGTTTATTATTATAAATTCTCATAGGAATTACTCAGAGTCATTATCCATAGTTCATAAATTGTACAGGCAAACCAAACAAATAAAATCTCCAAAAGATAATAGGAAGAAATAGGTATTACTGCTGAGAATAATATAATATGAAAATGAATGTTCTTTAACCTGAAATTTCATATCTTAATGTTGACTGTAGTCTGAATCAACAGTTCTTTTGTGAAGTGGTGTCAAAATATTACATCCACTTACACATTTTATTTTCAGGCATTTTTGCTAATTAGACTGTCTAAGATTTTTAAAAGAACACATTTAAAGGAAAAATGATATGAAAATAAGCATCTATAACTTCAAATAGCATAACATTTTTATTTTTCTATGTTAGAACTCATTTGATCTATATAAAGGCATAGTTGGTGGAAGCTGTTGAAAGTACAACTGTGGGCAACGTCTGCATTTTAATTTACAAAAATATTTAATTTTTTAAGGCTTTCTTCGTTCCTTCCTTCCTTTCTTTAAGGAAGAAAGGCCAACTTAATTTTAGTATATCTGAGGTGACTGACAGAGGAACTATAGTCAAAACAAATGGGAGAGAAATGGTGATGGAAGAAAAATGATGGGGTGACACTCTGATGAGGTGTTCATTGAGTTTTGGGACCAGAAACACAGTCACATAGAAAGGAGTCAAGCCTTGAATTCCCACAAGGTTTGGGGTCAGGGCCTTGGACAAGGACAGAGACTCAGGGCAGGTATAGGTAAGGTAAGGCTTTATTTCAGGTAGAAGTTAACATTAATGAAGCAAGTGGGGCTTGCTGAAACTTGGTGGGTGACATTTGAGAAGCCATAGTGGTTCAAGCCAGAGCAAGAGAAACTGTGTGGAGTTCTTCTAGCAGACCCCTTGCTAATATGAATTTGTACTTTGCTAAGGATAACTTCTTGCACTTAAAAAAAGTGAAAAGATGGAAATAAATAATCCTTCATTTTACTTTAAACTCTAAAATTGTTGTTTATAAATTTACAGTCAAGTGCATATTTGATGAGGGCTATGCTGAGGATCCCTGGGTGGTGCAAACTGTTAACACCCTCTGCTATTAACATAAAGGTTGGCAGTTCAAACCCACCCAGAGGCACCTTGGAAGAAAGGCCTGGAAATTTGCTTCTGAAAGGTTACAACCTCAGAGTGCAGTTCTACTCTGCAAAACATAGGTTCTCCATGAGTCGGAATTGACAGCAACTGTTTTTCATTCAATGGGTATTTATTAAGTAGATACTATGTGCTAGGTACTGTTCTAGGTGCTAAATATTTATCACTGGCCAAAACAGGTAAAACTGTTCATATGAACCTTAAGTCTTAATGAGAGTAAAGAAAAAAAAAAAGAAACAAACAAACGAATATATGAAATCCAAGTGGTGATAAATGCTAAGAAAAAAACTAAAACAAGGTAAGAGGGATAGAAATTAACTTGGGTAAAAATGCTATTTGAAAGAAGATGGTCAAGAAAGGCTTCTCAAATCATGTAGAGTCAGGTAGGAAAATCTAAGGTCATTGAGATTTACCCTATGTGAGATGGGAAGCCATTGAAAAGTTTTGAGTAGAAGAATGACATTATTTGACTTAAAATTTAGAGGTATCACTCTGGCTGCAGTGGATTAGAACCATTACTAGGGGTATATGATCAAGAGTTCAGACCCAGAGAGCAGAAAACACTTTATCCTCTAACTATTATAATTATAAAGGGCTTTAAGCGCACAATTCACAGGTCACTGAAAGGATCGGGAGTTTACCTTCTAGACTGAGCCTCCCAGAACTGACGAGCCAAATGAACTGGAATCACCAGGAATATGAACAAGCAGGAAGCCACAGTCCCAATAGCTGTTTTTATTATTACTGTAACTTACCCATGATATGGGGATCAAGAAGCTATCACAAGAAGCTTTTGCTCTAGAGCCGTCCTACATTTCCTAAATACCACTGACAGATATGGTTGCCTCAGACATCACCATCTCTTTCTCCATTTAACTCACTTCTAATTCAATTCTTATCTAAGTACAATTTATTGATAGTAACCTGAATCTGATCCTGAAACTTAGCTGTAAGAGAATCTGGGAAATGTAGTTTTTGTCTTTCTAGTCTCTGCAAAGCGGTAAGTCAAACAAGTAAGGGGCAAAAGTAGGGAAAACAATAAAGATGGTATTACAGTAGTCCAGGGGAGAGATGATGGTGGCTGGGATGTTGTTGGTAGAGTTGCAGGTGCTAAGTCATGGTGGAATTCATGATATAATTTTTAAGATAAACCCAATAATATGCAAATAGTGTGCGGGAGGGGAGAAGACATTGAGTCAAGGAGGATTTCAGGGTTTTGTCTGAACAACTGAGATGGAAGAAATCGGAAAATTAGAAGTTCAGTTCTTAACATAGTAGATTTTATTTGCCTTGGGTAATACCGTTGAAAACAAAAATGTAGACTACAAAAAGAAAAAAAAAAAGAGTAGCTGCTTGTGTACAACCAACCGCCTTATGGAATTCGTTCCTTGATTTGAAGGTTTAGGGTCATGGTTTCATGGGACATCCCAATTAACTGGCCTAATAACGTGTTTAGTGCTTCTGTTGTATCTCCTAGTTCGTCGCATAGTGCCTGGGGTCTTAAATGCTTGCAAGTAGCCATCCAAGATGTGACAATTGGTCTTTATTGACCTGGAACAACAGAAGAAGTAGGAGAGTCAGGAACAGGAGGAGAAAATGGAAAGTGTGGCTGATTGCCTCCATGAACAACTGTGTCCTTTGCTAGGAGACAAGAACTGGATGGTGCCTGGCTACCATTACTGAATATTTTGATTGAAGATTCTATACAAGAATCCTCATCAAAAGGGGGAAAGTGCAGAACAGAATTTAAAATTCTCATAGGATCCAGATTTCCTGGAGCCATGGAGGCTGGGTGAACCCCTGAAACTATTGCCCTGATTCAACCTTTAAACCTTAAATTGAAAGTATCTCCTTAAAACAAAACAATAGTTTAGCTTAACTAGTAAAGAATATTTGCTTTGAGCATTGTGCTGTTTTAAGATCTGTCTATATGAGATCCAACTGACAACAGCAACTCAAAGGATTATCTAGGAAACTTAGAGGCCAGTGAGTTTATGTTAACAGGACAGGAACAACTTGGAAAAGAGGGTGAGAATGGCTGCAAAACTTGAAGAGTGTAATCAGTGTCACTGAATTGTATGTGTAGAAACTGTTGAATTGGTTTATGTTCTGCTGTATATATTATCAACAACAGAAATAAATTATATAAAAAATGTAGACTAAAGGGAAGAGATATGAGCTAGAGATTTATATTTGGCAGTTGTATTAGTTTCCTAGGGCTGCTGTAACTAATTACCACAACCTGGGTGACTCATAAGAACAGAAATTTATTTTCTCATAGTTCTGGAGCTAGAACTCTGAATTCAGGTCATCAGCAGGGCCATACTCTCTATATCCACTCTAGGGGAAGATATTTCTATGTCTCTTCCAGATTCTGGTAACCCCAGGCATTTCTTGGTATGCCTTGACTTAACATGGCCACTTTTCCACTGTGTATCTTTGTGTCTGTTCTTGTCTTTTATAAGGTCAGCACTTAGATTGAATTAATGCCCTACTCAGGTGTGACCTCATATTAACTGATGTGGTAACATCTTCAAAGACCCTATATCCAAACAAGATCATGTTCACAGGTACCAGGGATTATGACTTCAAAATAATTTTGGGAGACACAGTTCAATCCATAACAATAGTCATATAGGTATGCTGTTGTTGGGTACCATCAAGTTAATTCCTACTCACAGTGACGCTATAGGACAAGATAAAACTGCTCCATAGGGTTTCCTGGGCTGTAATCTTTAAGGGAGCAGATCGTCATGTCTTTTCTCTTATGGAGGCATTGGTGGGTGTGAACCACTGACTTTCTGATTTGCAGCTGAACTCTTAACCATTGATTCACCAGTGCTTCTTTCCTATAGGTATAAAAAACAAAACAAAAAAATCCATTGCCATAGAGTCAACTCCAATTCCTAGTGATTCTATACAACAGAGTAGAACTGCATCATAGGGTCTTCAAGGCTGTAATTTTTATGGAAGCAGACTGCCAAGTTTTCCTCCTGTAGAGCAGCTGGTAGATTCAAACTGTCCACCTTTTGGTTAACAGTCAAGTGCTTAACTACTGAGCCACCAAGACTGCATTTGTATAGGCATAGATGATGTTTAAAGCCATAAGACAAAATGAGGTCACCCAGGAAAAGAATGTGGCTAGAGAAGAAAAAGGTTTTGAGTACTGGTTCTGAGACACTGCAACATTGAGAGATGGAGATGAGGAAAATAAATGAAGATAATGAAAATGAGTAGCTCGCAGGGTACTAAGAGAAGGAGGTGTCCAGAGACCAAATGTAGGAGATATTTCATTAAGGAGTAGGCAACCCAATTAAAAGCAGTGGACAATTAAGATAAGATTTGAAAGTTAACTATTGTATTTGGCAACATGGAAATCATTATTGACTTTGATGAGTAGTTTCATTGAGAGATTAATGGACACTATTGTGATTAGTGTGGGTTAAAGAAAAATGGGAAGAAAAGAAGTGAAGATAAAGAATATATACAAATTTTGTAAGAAGTTTTGCTTAAAGATGTACACAACAAAGTAGTGTAATGTTGGGTCAAAGGAGGATTCTTTTAAAGAGAAATAATTACATCATGTTTGTATGTTGAAGAGAATTATCAGGTAAAAAGATGTCGTAGGGAACCACCAGTCTTACACTCTATCAGAAATGAAAGAAAAGAGTTTTACTGAGAGAAGAAAAGATTTGCCAACTGGGACATGTCACAGCACCCAGGTAGAATACAATAGAGTGTTCTAAATTGTAGGGAAGACAGTGAAGTTTTTATCAGGTGGAGCAAACAAAGGACTATGTGCTGAAAGGCATGAGGAGGGTACATGGCAAAAAGTTATAAGGGGTCATTAAGCTACAGACCTTAACATTATCAATTCTATTTTCTAACCTCCTGGAACATGTTGACCAAGGCATTCTTCTTGCATCAAGCTGCATACACATTCTTTTTTGTTGTTGTTGTTGTAATTTAAGTGAAGGTTTATAATTCAAGTTAATCTCTCATACAAAAATTTATACATACATTGCTATGTGACCCTAGTTGCTCTCCCTATCCTGTGACAGCACACTTCTCCTTTCCACCCCTGATTTCCCGTGTCCATTCAACCAGCTCCTAAACCTCTCTGCCTTCTCATCTCACCTCCAGGCAGGAGCTGCCCATTTAGTCTCATGAATCTACTTGAGCTAAGAAGCACACTCTTCATGTGTATCATTTTACGTCCCATAGTCCAGTCTAATCTTTGAAGAGTTGGCCTTGGGAATGGTTTTAGTTCTGGGCTGACAGAAAATCCAAGGGCCATGCTTTCTGGCGTTCCTCCAGTCTCAGTCAGACCATTAAGTCTGGTCTTCTTACTAGAATTTGAGTTCTACACCCCACCTTTCTCCTGCTCTATCAGTGACTCTCTGTTGTGGTCCCTGTCAGGGCGGTCATTGTTGGCAGCTGAGCACCATCTAGTTCTTCTGGTCTCAGGCTGACGTAGTCTCTGGTTTATGTGGCCCTTTCTGTCTCTTAGGCTAATACTTTCTTTGTGTCTTTGGTGTTCTTCATTCTTCTTTAATCCAGGCGAGTTGGGACCAATTGATGCATCTTAGATGGTCGCTTGCTAGCTTTTAAGACCCCAGACACCACTCATCAAAGTAGGATGGAGAGCTTTTTCTCAATAAAATTTGTTATGCCAATTGACCAAGATGTCCCCTGAAACCATGGTCCACAGACCTCCACTCCTGCTACTCTGTCCCTCGAAGTGTTTGGTTGTATTCAGGAAACTTCTTAGTTTTGGTTTAGTCCAGTTGTGCTGACTTCCGCTGTAGTGTGTGCTGTCCTTCCCTTAACCGAAGATAATTCTTGTCTACTATCTAGTTAGTGAATAACCCTCTTCCTCCCTTCCCACCCTCATAACCATCAAAGAATGTTTTCTTCTGTGTTTAAACCTTTTCTTGACTTCTTATAATAGTGGTCTTATACGTTATTTGCCCTTTTGTAACTGACTAAATTCACTCAGCATAATGCCTTCCGTATTCCTCCATGTTATAAATGTTTCACAGATTCATCGTTGTTCTTTATCGTTGTGTAGACTTCCATTATGTGAATATACCATAATTTGTTTATACATTCGTCCGTTGATGGGCACCTAGGTTACTTCCATTGTTTTGCTATCATGAACTGTGTTACAATGACATTTATCTTTTAACAAACAATTCCTTGTACGAGCTAAAGTCTTGACCCTTGCTCCTTTTGTGTTACAAGCAGTCAAAATTTACAAGAAGTTTAATTGTTTTTTCAGGACAGCAGGAGTGGAAACTTTAGGCCAAGCTGCAGTTTAATTCAAAATAGAATTTAAGTTAGATCTGTGTCAGCCATCTTACTCATGCCAAGAACCTTGGTTTTGGGGTCCACATACAGAGGGAAAACTTGTATTTCAAGAGACAGGGCATAACCACAGCACAATGCCATTAAGTAGTCTAGAGGGGGCAGGGATGAAAACACAAGTGAAATGTTTGGGCTTAGATTGTAGTGTAGACATTTAAGCCATTGTTACAAGAAGGAATGAAAACTATACATGTACCAATGTAGGTAGGTTGGTGAAAATGATGGTGGGATTTATGATAGTTTTCTTCTAATTGCCTTTTTTTTTTTTTTAAGTCATTACAGTAGAAGCAATCTGACACTGAAGACAGATGAGGGCATATTGGAGTTATGAGAAGACAGGAGAAATTATGAAAACAGTGATTTAGAAAAATCAGAATGTGTTATCCAAGAGAATACAGTAATATTATTGTGCATCAACTATTAAGGGACAAGTTGAAATGAATTAACAGTAAGATTATTTTCCTAAGAAGATATAAAAATGGCCAGGAATAACATAAAAATTGTTCAATAACATTAATCATTAGGGATATACCAATCAAAACCACAATGAGGTACTATTCATATCCACTATAATGGCTATATATTAAAACAAATAGAAAATAACAAGTGTTGGTGAGAATGTGGAGAAATTAGAACCCTTGTACATTGCTAGTGGGAATGTAAAGTGGCTCTGTATCTGTGAAAAACAGTTTAGCTGTTCCTCAAAAAGTTAAACAGAGAATTACCACATGACTCCACATTTCCACTCCTAGACATGTAACCAAAAGAATTTAAAACTCAGGCAAATACATGTTCACCCGTAGTCATAGCAGCACCATTAACAATAGCTGAAAGGTGAAAAAGCTCAAATGTCAAATACATGAATGGATAAACAGATTGTGGTATATGCATACAATGGAATATTATTCAGCCATAAAAGCAGTGAAGTACTGATACGTGCTACAATGTGAATGAATGTCCATAACATTGTGATAAGTGAAAGAAGCTAGACACAAAAGTTTACATATCCAGTGATTGCATTTATGTGAAATATCCCGAATAGATAAATCTGCAGAGATAGAAAATAGATTGGGTTGCCAGGGGCTGGGAGTGGGGGGTGGGGGGAATGGAGAGAAACTGCTTAATGGGTAAGGGGTTTTACTTTGGAGTGATGGAAATAATTTGTAAATAGATAGAGATGGTGGTTGTACAACATTGTGAATGTACTAAATGCCACTGAATTGTTCACTTTAAAATAGTTAAATTTATGGTATTTGAACTTCACTTCAATAAATTATAAACAAAACAAACGAAAAAGAAAGGAGTAAGTTGTGGGGGAAAAAATATTTAACCAGGGTAGATATATGCACTCTTTATTTAATTCAGGCTGGACTAGGCAGGAATTTATTTTTCTACAGGGTTAGGATTTAGCTACGTGAGTGAAACCAAAGGAGAGATGGTTGCAGAGGTTGAGTGTGTATGCAAAGGAGGGATTTTCCTAGAATACAATGGAATCTAAACCAGGTGAGAAGAGAAGTGAGCATCTAAATAGTGTGAGGGGCAATGGATTGTATGTACTAATGTGTTTGAAGATTTAAGTTAGATGAATAGAATACATATTTTAAGCTTTCCAGTTTGGGAAGTAGTGTGTCCAAGTTTCCATCCTTTATGCCTTAGTCTCTAGCTAGAGTTGTAGCCTTGGACAAGTGATTTAACCTCTCTCTACCTGTATTTCTTTATCTGTGAAACATTTTTTTTCTCTTTTTTTAGGTTTTCTTTTTTTATACAATGTACAAATCCTTTTAAATGAATAAAAAAAAAATGGCTATATATAAGATGAGTCCTTGTTATAACACCTTGGCACCAAATATCATAAACGAATGAAAGTCTTGTTGGAAGGGAAGGGAGCCCAGGACTGGGATGGGGTAGAGGGTGTGGAGAGAAGGGTTATGCCTTCTAGAGGAGTGGGGAGATATGGGAGTGGTGGGGGAAAGGAACAAAAGTAAAATATCAACAAACAGTCTTACAAAGCAGTTCTATAGCTAATTCCTTTTAAAGGGAAAAGGAAGGGTAACCAAAGCAGGAATATATGTATCTACATCATAGAAAAAAAAAAAAGAAGAAAAGAAGTTGTCTACCATACATACATCCAAAAGTGTGGAAAAAATACTTAATCCATGATGGAGGGAGTGTGGATGCTGTGGTCAAATGACAAAATAAACTGACAAATGAGGACCTGTGGCCCCCAGCTTTACTCAGCATTGCCACTAATCCACCAATTTCAGGCCCTGGTGGCGAAGTGGTTAAGAGCTACGAGAAGGTCAAGAGTTCGAATCCACCAGGCGCTCGTTGGAAACCCTGTGGGGCAGTTCTACTCTGTCCTATAGGTTTGCTATGAGGTGGAACTGACTTGATGGCAACGGGTTTGGGTGTTGGGGAATAAGACACTGCCCATAAACTACTTCTTTTGGTGTCTCTGGGGATGGAGGAGGCCAGGCAGAACTGGTGGGACCCTTACTCTGTTACTACCCTGAACTTCAGAGCTCTAGGGGTAAAGGATGACTCTGGGAACAAGGGCCTTGCCTCCTATCCCTAAGGTTACATTTGGTATCCTTAGGGCATTTGGTTTAGTATCTACAGGGCAAATGAAACAGAGCATCAATTGCTCATATGCAAGTTCAAGTTAAAGCTGAAGAAAATTAAAACAAATCCACGAGACACAAAGTGTGACCTTGAGTATATCCCACCTGAATTTAGAGACCATCTCAAGAATAGATTTGACATACTGAACACTAATGACCAAAGACCAGATTAGTTGTGGAAGGCATCAAGGACATTATACATGAAGAATGCAAAAGGTCATTAAAAAATATGAAAGAAAGAAAACAATGTATGTCAAAAGAGGCTCTGAAACTTACTCTTGAATGTAGAGTAGCTAAAGCAAACGGAAGAGATAAAGAAGTAAAAGAACTGAACAGAAGATTTCAAAGGGTGGCTTAAGAAGACAGAGTAAAACATTATAATGAAATGTTCAAAGACCTGAAGTTAGAAAACCAGAAAGGAAAAACATATTCAGCATTTCTTAAGCTGAACTGAAGAAAAAATTTAAGCCTCGATTGCAATATTGAAGGATTCTACGGCAAAATATTGAACGATGCAAAAAACATCAAAAGAAGATGGAAGGAATACACAGGGTAACTGTGCTAAAAATAGTCAACATTCAACCATTTCAGGAAGTAGCATATGACCGTTAGCCCATGAAGGAAGAATGAAGAAGTCCAAGCTGCCCTGAAAGCATTGGCGAAAAGCAAGTCTCCAGGAATTGACAGAATACCAATTGACATGTTTCAACAAATGGGTACAACCCTGTAAGTGCTCACTTATCTATGCAAGAAATTTGGAAGATAGCTACCTGGGTAACTAACTGGAAGAGATCCATGCACATGTCCATTCGAAAGAAAGGTGATCCAACCAAATGCAGAAATTATTGATCAATGTCATTAATATCACACGCAAGCAAAATTTTGCTGAAGATCATTCAAAAACTGTTGCAGCAATACATCAATAGGGAACTACCAGAAAGTCAGGCCGGATTTAGAAGAAGACGTGGAACAAGGGATATCACTGTGTTTTGTTTTGTTTTTTTCCTTTTTTTAAATTGTACTTCAGGTGAAGGTTTACAGAACAAATAGTTTCTCATGTAACAGTAGTACACATATTGTTTTATGACATTGGTTAACAACCCCACGACATGTCAACCCTCTCCCTTCTCGACCTTTTTTTTT
>NW_004444010.1:984316-985605 GCF_000243295.1 Trichechus manatus latirostris | reverse complement strand
GTACAGGTTGTGCTAGTTTCCCCTGTATTGTGTACTGTCTCACCCTTCACCCAAGATACCACTTATCTATTGCCTATTTAGTATTTCCCCCCACCCCTCCCAACCCTGGTAACCAACAAAGATTGTTACCTTTTGTGTGTGAACTTTTTCATGGGTTTTTACAATAGTCTAATACAGTATTTGTCCTTTCGTGATTGACTTACTAAATTCAGCATAATTTCCTCCAGTTTCATCCATGCTATGAGATGCTTCATAGATTCATTGTTGTTCTTTCTCGTTGCATAGTACTCCATTGTGTGTATGTACCATAGTTTGTTTACCCATTCATCTGTTGATGGGCATCTAGGTTGTTTCCATCGTTTTGCTATTGTGAACAATGCTGCCATGAACATAGGTGTGCATATGTCTATTCCAGTGACGACTCTTATTTCTCTAGGATATATTCCTAGGAGTGGGATTCCTGGATTGACTGGTATGTCTATTTCTAGCTTTCTGAGGAAGTGCCATATCATTTTCCAAAATGGTTGTATCATTTTGCATTCCCACCAGCAGTGTATAAGTGTTCCGATCTACCCACAGCCCCTCCAACATTTGTTATTTCCAGTGTTTTTGATTCGTGCCAGTAATGTCAGGGTGAGGTGGTATTTCATTGTGGTTTTAATTTGCATTTCTCTAATGGCTAGTGATCCCGAGCGTTTCCTCATGTGTCTGCTGGCCATTTGAATGTCATCTTTGGTGAAGTGTCTGTTCATTTCCTTTGCCCATTTCTTAATAGAATTATTTGTCTTTTGGTTGTAGAGGTATTGGATTTTCTTGTAGATTATGGAGATTAGACCTTTGTCTGACTTGTACTGTCCAAAAATTTTTTCCCATTCTGTAGGTTCTCTTTTTACTGTTTTGATGAAGTCTTTTGAAGGGCATAGGTGTTTGATTTTTAGAAGATCCCAGTTATCTAGCTTATCTATTGGGTTTTGTGCATTGATAGTTATCGTTTGTATCCTGTTAATGCCATGTATTAAGGACTGAAGTGTTGGTCCTATTATTTCTTCTATGAACTTCATAGTTTCAGTCTTTATATTCAGGTCTTCATACTTTTTTGAAGTAGTTTTTGAATATGGCGTGAGGTATGGGTCCTGTTTCATTTTTTTTCAGATGGATATCCAGTTTTGCCAGCACCATTTGTTAAAAAGATTGTCTTTTCCCCATTTGATGGACTTTGGGCCCTTGTCGAAGATCAGGTGACCGTAGGTGGATGGATTTACATCTGGGTTCTCAATTCTGTTCCATTG
>NW_004444010.1:976941-981151 GCF_000243295.1 Trichechus manatus latirostris | reverse complement strand
CTCTGATTCCCTGTTGTATTTCTTTTGGTTTTGGGTAGTCCTTGAGAGTTCATTTCCTAGATTGGTATCTGGCTGGTATGGTCCTGCATCCTAAATTCTGCCCGTGAGCTGAATTTGTTTGTTCTCAGATCGAAGAACTCCCTTTAATAATTCTTGTAAGTTTGGTTTGGTTTTTACATAGTTCCTTAATTTCTGTTTATGTGGAAATGTCCTAATTTCACCATCATATTTGAACGAGAGTTTTTCAGGATATATCATTCTTGGCTGGCAATTTTTTTCTTTCAAGGTTTTATATATGTCATCCCATTGCCTTCTTGCTTGCATGGTTTCTGCTGTATAATCTGAGCTTAGTCTTATTGTTTCTCCTCTGTGTTTGACTTCTTGTTTTTCACGAGCTGCTTTCAGGATTCTTTGTTCATCTTTGGTTTTGGCGAGTGTGATTATGATATGCCTTGGTGATTTTCTTTTGTGGTCTATCGTATATGGAGTTCATTGAGCTTCTTGGATGGCCAGCTTTTCCTCTTTCATGATTTTGGGGAAGTTTTCTGTCAGCAGTTCTTCAGTGATCCTCTCTGTATTTTCTGTTTTCTGCCCCTGTTCTGGAACTCCAATCACACCCAGATTTTTGCTTTTGATTGTATCCCACATAACTCTCAGTGTGTGTCTTCATTTTTCTCTATTATTTTTCTTAGTTTTCCTCCAACAGAGTTGTATCCAAGTGTTTGTCTTCAATTCCACTAATCCTGTCTTTCACCGTTCAGATCTGCTCCTCAGCTCTTCTATGACATCATCTATTTCTGAAATCTTATTGTTTATCTTTTGGATTTCTAATTGTTGTTTTTGTATAATTTCTAATTGTGAATTTATTTTGGCATTTTGTTCCTGAATTCTTCCAATTTTTTGTCTGTATTTTCCAGGAATTTTTCTGTCTCTTCCATGAATATGTCTATTTTTTCCTCATTTTTGTCTGCTTTTTGCTTCAACTCTTGGATAATTCTGAGTATTAGAGATCTGAGTTCCCTATCAGTAGTTCTAGTGCCTTTTCTTCCTATGGAAAGTCATGTGGTGTTTTATTTTGGATGCCTGCTGTAACCATCTTGTCCTGTTTTTGTAAATGTTTTGATATTGTCTGCTGTCTTTGGGGCATTTAGTAGTTATTTTTCTCATTTATTGATTGTAGATTTGTTTGTTTCATCCTTTATTTAAATTTGGCTATGTCTGAGCAGGCAGGCTGTGTGTTCTTTGTTGTTTGCTCATCTGTGGGCAGTATACTTTTCTCCTCCTTCTCCAATTGGCAAGGTCAGTTGCTCAGATATGTTACAGCTGGTCAGGTTTAGCTGAAAAGGAGTTACTGGGACAAGTTGTTTGTGGCACTTACTACAGCCACCAGGGCTGGTCGGTAATAGGTGCAGGGCAGGTTCCAGTATGCTGTGCCTGTGCTACTTGGTGGTGTGATGTTAAGTGCACTGTGCAGGTAGGCAGGATGTAGAGGGTATATTATTATGTGTGTAGCTAAGATGGATATAGGAGAGAGGAGAGAGGAACAGGAGCCAAAAACATACAAACAAACAAAAAAGAGTGCTAGGTGAGCTTGCCATTTGAATGGAGAGATGAGAGACTGTGAACTGGAGAAAAAACAATAAGGGGAAGAAGAAGAAAAATTAAAAAAAGAAAAGAAAAGAATGAATAAAAAATCAGAAAGGAAAAAGAACAGCAAAGCTCCCAGGGATCTTACTGACGCTGCTATGAGGTCTGGGGAAGTTGTTCTCAGGTGTTGCAGTACAGCCTGGCTAGAAGGTATAGTGGTATTCAGCACCAGGTATTCATGGAACAGAAAGAGAAGGAAGGAATAGAGAGATGTGAAACTGAATAATGAAGAAAGACAAAAAGGAAAAAAGAGGGAAAAGAAAACAAAAGAAATAAAAAACAAAACAAAACAAGAAAAGCCCCCCAAAAAACAGGGAAAAGAAAAAAACCATGAGGAAAGAAATGCGCTCAGGGATCCCTCTGCACGTCTGCGCAAGCAGAGGGGGTAGGTTTCATGCCGTGCAGCACTGCCCAGCCAGAAAGGGCTCCCAACTCAAGAAAAGGAAAAGAAAACAAACAAACAATTCAAAACAAACAAATGAACAAAAGCCCTGGGATCCCACGAGCATGACAGCCCAGACCTGGAAGCAGTTCCACACTTGAACGGAGCTCCGCATCCCCTCAGGAAGAAGCAAAGATGGCGTACGGAGCCAGGTATTTCAGCAAAAGGAGGGGGAGGTGGTGAGAGGTAAGGAGGACATCAAAAGAAGTGGAAAAAAAACAACAACAACAGCCAACAAATGGTACTCAGAGAGCCAGCCAGTGCGGGCAGGTTGAATCCAAGCAGCCGGTGCTTCCCGGACAAGACACTGTGCCCCGGGAAGCAGAGGAGGCCGAGTGGGGATGAAGAAGTGTGGGGGGTGAGAAAGTGTATATCGCAAATTACTGGTTGTTTTGGCTCCCGCTGGAAGCTCCTTGAATCTGCTTTCTCGTACCCCCTATTTGCTGGTCTCTGATAGGAGTGCAAGATGGCGGATCCACGCTGCGTTAGCTGATAGGGGACCTCTGCATAAGTCTCTCCTCACTCTCCGTTCTCTGTCAGTTTTCTCACTCCATTTGGTGCTTGGCTGAGTTCTTTATCTCTTCATTTGATGTTTTAGGGATTCAAGATAGCTGTTTCCTCTGTTTGGCTTAGTTTCTCGGATCTTTGCTGTGGAAGGACAGCATGGTTCTTCTTCCTAGAGTGCCATTTTGCCCTCCACTATATCACTGTTAATGTTACTTGGGTCATGGCTGAAAACAGGTAATATAAGAAAGATGTTTATCTGTGTTTTATTGAGGATGCAAAAGCATTTGATTGTGTGGCTCATAACAAATTATGGATAACATTGTGAAGAATAGGTATTCCAGAATACAGACAAAGAGGCAGTCATGCAAAGAGAGCAAGGGGTTACTGCATGGTTTAAAGTCAGGAAATGTATGTGTCAGTGTTCTATCCTTTCACCATACTTATTCAATGTGTATGCTGAGCAGATATTTCAAGAAGCTGGACTATATGAAGAAGAGTGTGGCATCACGATTAAAGGAAGACTAACAACCTACAATATGCAGATGACACAAACTTGCTTGCTGAAAGCAGAAACCCAAAACAAAAAATCCATTGCCATTGAGTCAATTGCCACTCATAGTGACCATATAGGATGGGGTAGAACTGCCCCATAGGGCTTCCAAGGCTGTAATCTTTAAGGAAGCAGACTGCCACATCTTAGGCAGAGTGGCTGGTGGGTTTGAACTGCTGGCCTTTCAGTTTATATCCGAGCATTTAACCACTGCACCACCAGGGCTCCTTGCTGGAAGCAAAGAGGCCTTGAAGCACTTATTGATGAAGATCAAAGACTACAGCCTTTAATATGGATCGTATCTCAACATAAAGGAAACAAAAACCTTCACAACTGGACCAATAAGCAACATTGTGGTAAACGGAGAAAAGATTGAAGTTGTCAAGAATTTCATTTTACTTGGATCCACAATCAACACCCATGGAAGCAGCAGTCAAGAAATCAAATGAAGCATTGCATTGGGCGTATCTGCTGCAAAAGAGTTCTTTAAAGTGTCAAAAAGCAAAGATGTCACTTTGAGGATTAAGGTGCGTCTGACTCAAGCCATGGTATTTTCAATTGCCCTCATGTGATTGTGAAAGCTGGACAATAAATAAGGAAGACTGAAGAAGAATTGATGCCTTTGAATTAACATGTTGGTGAAGAATATTGAATATATCACGGGCTACCAGAATAAGGAACAAATCTATCTTGGAAGAAGTACTGCCAGAATTTTCCTTAGATGTGAAAATGGGAAGACTTTGTCTCATGCGCTTTGGATATCTTAACAGGAGAGACCAGTCCCTAGAGAAGGACATCATGTTTGGTAGAGGGTCAGTGAAAAATAGGAAGGCCCTCAATGAGATGGATTTGTGCAGTGGTTGACACAATGGCCTCAAACATAGCAAAAATTGTGAGGATGGCCCAGGACCAGGCAGTTTTTGTTCTGTTGTACGTAGGGTCGCTATGAATTGGAATCGACTCTATGCCACCTAACGACAATATTCAAAACGTGTGGTTTTATTTAAAGGATAAAATAAGATTATATATACAAGTACTGTAATTTTTTTAAGTGACATTTTTAT
>NW_004444010.1:975670-976841 GCF_000243295.1 Trichechus manatus latirostris | reverse complement strand
AGAAAAACAATCAACGTAATCCATCACATAAATAAAACAAAAGACAAGAACCACATGATCTTATCAATCGATGCAGAAAAGGAATTCGACAAAGTCCAAAACCCATTCATGATAAAAACTCTGAACAAAATAGGAATAGAAGGGAGATTCCTCATTATAATTCACGGCATTTATACAAAACCAGCGGCCAACATCATTCTGAATGGAGAGACTTTGAAAGCATTCCCCTTGAGAACAGGAATCAGACAAAGATGCGCTTTATCATCACTATTATTCAACATTGTGCTGGAGGTCCTAGCCAGAGCAGTTATGCTAGAAAAAGAAATAAAGGCATCCAAATAGGTAGGGAAGAAGTCAAAATATCTCTATTTGCAGATGATATGATCTTATACACAGAAAACCCCAAGGAATCCACAAGAAAACTGCTGGAACTAATAGAAGATTTCAGCAAAGTTTCAGGATACAAGATAAACATACAAAAATCAATTGGATTCCTTTACACCAACAAAGAGAGCCTTGAAGAGGAAATCACCAAACCAGTACCATTTACAATAGCCCCCAAGAAGATAAAATACTTAGGAATAAATCTAACCAGATATGTGAAAGATCTTTACAGAGAAAACTACAAGACACTACCGCAAGAAACTAAAAGAGACCTGCATAAGTGGAAAATATACCTTGCTCATGGATACGTAGCCTCAACATAGTGAAAATGTCAATTCTACCCAAAGCAATCTACAGATGCAATGCAATCCCGATCCAAATTCCAGCAGCGTTTTTTAATGAGATGGAGAAACAAATCACCAACTTCATATGGAAAGGGAAGAGGCCCCAAATAAATAAAGCATTACTCTAGAAGAACAAAGTGGGAGGCCTTACACTACCTGATTTTACGACGTATTATACTGCCACAGTAGTCAAGACAGCCTGGTACTGGTACAACAACAGATACATACACCAATGTAACAGAGTTGAGAATCCAGATGTAAGCTCATCCACCTATGAGCAGCTAATATTTGACAAAGACCCAAAGTCCATTAATTGGGGAAAAGACTGTCCCTTTAACAAATGGTGCTGGCATAATTGGATATTGATATGTAAAAGACTGAAACAAGACCCATATCTCACACCATGTATAAAAACTAACCCAAAATGGATCAAAGACTTAAAT
>NW_004444010.1:972097-975308 GCF_000243295.1 Trichechus manatus latirostris | reverse complement strand
ATTTTTATAATATATAATTATCGTTCTATTATTTTTTTCTTAGCATAAAATAAAATGCTTATCTAGGTGGTGAAATGTTCAGTAGTAATTCAATTTAGATAAAAGTTACCTGAGAAATATTCATAGTTTGAGAAAGTTTTATGATAACAAAAGGTCTGAAATAATGAGAAAATGATCAACAAAGACAAAAACTGAATATAATCACGTCTACCCTATTTTTGTGAGAGGCATAGAATTTTAAAGTTGGGATGGAATTTAAATATAATCATGTAACTGAATTCATTGAAATATTCCTAACCAGTAATCATTCATGTTCAACTTTTTTATAGTATGTGGGTCAGACATCATCACTGACTTTCAAGGCAGCTCATTCCTCTTTTGGACAAATTTAATTGTTAGCAATATCTAATAAAGCATAAAAATTATCTTCCTATAACTCCTATTCAACAATCCCTTCCAAAGCTATACAGAAGGTACTATTTTTTTCTTTCAGTTAATCATTTAGGTAGTTTAAAACAACTCTTTTGCATCCATTTTCTTCATAATAAACATTGCCACTACTTTCCAACTCTTCCTCATGTGACATAGGTTTTTTGTCTTCTGATCATTTTCATCTGATGAAATTGCAGCATATCAATGATTCTCTTAAAATGGGACACTCAAAAATGAGCAAATTATTAGAGACATACCTGATTAACGCAGTGTATTATACGGAGTCTAAATTCTTTTGATGACAAGGTTTTGCTTTTCTTCATGTAGTCATTTTATAGCTTTGTTTTCCATAATACTTTCAGCTCTTAAGCAATGTTTTGCAAATTTGATTAAATATTAGTTAATTTTAAATGAAAAAAAAAAAAAAACTTAGCTACATGCAAGAATAGTCCACAGACTTCAGTGTAAGAAACACTAATGTAGGAAATAAAAAACTTTATCTAAAATAATTTATCTGAGAGGCATGGTCAACATGGCAGAGTAGTTAGACACTTCTATATCCCTCTTACAACAAAGACCTGGAAAAACAAGTGATTTGATTCTATCTAAATATCTGGGATCCCTGAACATGGCAAGGTTAAGAAATCTGTCTGAGTGATATGGGAGAGGGAGACTGGAAGAGGTGAGGAGGGCCAGAACAGCAACGGTGAAACTGCAGCACCGCAGCCACGCCAATCTGTGGTGAAGCAGGCAAACAGCCGTGCTGTGCGCACACTCAGGAAGCAGTTTCCACATCAAGAGAGACCCAGCAGCAGAGATTTTGCTTGGACACTCCGAACCAGTGAAGAGCAGCTCCTAAGAGGCTAAGATAAGTACATGCGTGCACACTTTCACAGGGATTAAAAAAAAAAAAAGCACATTTGGGAAAAACCTCTCTCCCTTTTACCTCCTCCCTCTGCGTTCTGCACCAGGAGTCCACTGGGCCAGAAGTAGATCCCAAAAGGCTCCCTGACCCATCCTCCTGGCCTTGGAGAGGGAACAAATAAGCTGCTGGCTCTCTTAGGCCAGGAACAGAGGGTCGGCAAAGCCCCTTGGCTGGGCATAGGTATCAGGGGTCTGCAGACTCTCTGAGTGCCTTATACCCCTGTATAGACTTGTGGGGACCCATCTCAACACTGTTAGTCCTCACTGCCACAGTACAACAGGGCATACATCTGAAGTTTAACTTCAACTGCTTTAGCTGTGAACTGGCAGATTGGTAACCCTTGAAACACCCCTGCCCCTTAAGTAGGCACTTTTATTGATCTGCAGCAGGGGCTTGAGGACTGGTGGTAGCACCTAAAGTGCCTAGTAACCTGTTACAGGAGTCCAAGAAAAAGTGGTGCCCTCGAGTCTTTACAACTAACAAAGTGGGGTGCTCATAGTCCGGCTGCAAAGCTCACCTACATACTCACCCTAGGAAATAGGGACACACTTTCCTTTCAGACTTTCAGGGGCAGCCGTCAGCCCCCTGCCTGGCTCAGTGCATGACCCCCTACCACAGCCAGACACCAGTGCCTGCACCAATCACCCATGCCTCTCTAGGACTGTAGGTGAGAGCCTACACCACACACTTGGTGACTGACTGCCTAAACACCTGAGCTGAACCCATATAGGAAAATTTAACAGACTCCTGTGTGCACATAGTTAATTACAGATCTAACTACCTGGTAACAGGACATTAGAGGTCCAAAGGTGTCAAAAATCAAACCAGGGCACAAGAGCAGCCTATATGGGCATATCAAAACAAAACAAAATAAGAAGCTAGGTCTCACTAAGCAAATACAAGATAAAATTACAATAAATTATTGATGGCTTGGATACAACAGTCAATATCAAGTCACATAAAGAGGCAGTCCATGATGGCTTCAGCAAGCTCCCAAAATAAAGAATCAATAAATTCTCTGGTGGAAGAGAACTTCTTGGAAATACCAGAGACAGAATACAAAAGATTAATATACAGAACCCTTCTAGAAATAAGAAAAGAAATTCTACAAAATGCAGAAACAACCAGGGAACATACAGACACAGTAGTAGTGGAACTTAAAAAAGTTATTCAAGAACATAATGCCAAATTTAATGGGCTGCAAGAATCTATAGAGAGACAGCAATCAGAAATCCAGAAGATTAACAATAAAATTTCAGAATTAGACTACTCGGTAGAAAGTCATAGGAACAGAATTGAAGCAGTAGAAGTTAGAATTAGTGACATTGAAGATAAATCTCTTGATGCCCACTTATTTGAGGAAAACCCAGATAAAAGAATTAAAAAGAATGAAGAAACTCTAAGAGTCATGTGGGACTCTATCAAGAGAAGTCACCTACGTGTGATTGGAGTACCAGAACAGAGGGGGATAACAGAAAATACAGAGAAAATTGTTGAAGATTTGTTGACAGAAAACTTCCCTGATATCATGAAAGATGAGAAGGTATATATTCAAGATGCTCATCGAACCCCATGTAAGGTAGATCCCAAAAGAAAGTCACAAAGACATATTATAATCAAACTTACCAAAAGCAAAGATAAAGGGAGAATTTTAATAGCAGCTAGGGATAAAAAAAAAAGTCATCTACAAAGGAGAGTCAATTAGAATAAGCTTGGACTACTCAGCAGAAACCATGCAGGCTAGAAGGCAATGGGATGACATAATTAAAGACTTGAAGGAAAATATCTGTCAGCAAAGAATTATATATCCAGCAAAACTGTCTCTCAAACATCATGGCAAAATTAGGGCATTTC
>NW_004444010.1:941083-971997 GCF_000243295.1 Trichechus manatus latirostris | reverse complement strand
ACGTAAAAAAAAAAAAAAAAAAAAAACCATCAATTTTTAGGCACTATCTGCTCAGGAGCAAAGTTTACTCTCTGACCCGGGAAATTCCAACTGTCCCCCTAGAGTGAATGCTTGTTGCAGAAATGAGGGAGGAGGTAAGGCTGCTTCATAGCTTTCAGGAAGGCTACCTAGAAGATACAGGGTAAAAGGACACAATATCCTGGATTTATAATAGAGTTACCAGCCCAAGGAGCTCAGGTCAGCAGAGGCAGGATTTCATGTGAGTTTGAGTTGGGAGGAGTTGCTGACGGTCGGATTTTGACCCTGAAAATATTGGGAAGAGAATAAGGCCCTGCAAGACTAGTCCCTGACCTGCTCAGAAACCTCTCCTTGCCTTAAAGAAATGCATAGTCTTTAATACAACTTTATTATTCCATTATTTTATTTGAATAATATCACTGAGAATGTGAACAAACCAATATTCATAGAATTCTTTACTGAGATGTTATTTATTTCAGTCAAACTGGGAAACAATTTTAGCATTCAACATTATGGGATTGCTTAAGTAAATTATCATGTGTCAACATGCTGGAGTATGTAAAATATTGAATATCATGTTTTGGAAAGGATTTGATGATGAAAATGCTGATGGTAGGTTACATAATGTGGGGAGTAATTCTGGTGGTAGGAGTAGAGTGAATGTTGTTCTCTCTTTGTTCTTTGCTTTCTTTACTAAAATGGGCATGTTTACATTTATTAAACAAAAGTGGTCAAAAAATAAAATAATTTATCTGAAATTCAGATTAATGGCTTTGAGGGGACTTGATCCTCTTTGGTGGCAAAAGGAGTCAGGTAATGTAATCAAGGCAGCTACTGATGTACATTGACTCACAAAATCCCCAGAGAATGTGCATTGCATTGCTTCTTATGAGGTCGTCTTCACAGTACAATGACACTAGATAGAACAGGTGAGCTACAGTTAGAAAAGTGCTTCATGTCCAGGCCAGTAGTAGTAGCAAAGTGTTAGAGACCAGTTTCCAGCCTCACGTTGTTTAGTTAGTGGTTGGTGCAATTATTCACCCAAAGAAATACATCTACTGTGTTACTACCCAGGATGTTTTCTTCACTGTAAACTCAAGTATAGAATGATTGATGTTGCGAATGTTTTCCTGCCATAAGGATCATCTGTCAGTAGCATTCCCTTGCTTTGGTAACCCTAACCAAAAAGGAAATCAATAGAGTTTGGACAAACTTGCTTCTTGATGAAGCCATGAGAGCTTCTTCTGTTGGCTGTGTAGTCGTTAATCTGTGTTCTCAAATGAATAGCTTAAATGCTCACCAAACTGGTTTACCTCCTTTTTGAAAATAAGAATATGTTTTACACATCTTTAACCTTCTAGTGCTTTTATCTCTCCATGATTGTTCAAAAATGTCATTTCTATGGTACCATCTGAGAATTTTATAAATATGTTGGGATATCATTCATTTTTGTCTAGAGGCTTGAGTTTTTGGCAGTGTTCCTTTACAGAACCCAAAAACTGTTGGCATATTTTACTAAAATCCTGCTGTGGTTTCATTTGTTTGTGTATTTGATATTAAATTGGATGAATACTATATAAGAGCGTGATACATTTTTCACTCTTTGGTCATTGATTAGTGTGTCCAGTATTGTGTACTGATCAATTCTTCATTGCAATACCCAATAGGAAATTTCATAGAAAATTATGGCCGTCAGGCATGCATATTACAGTTATAAAGTGACTTTCCATAATTTAAGCCAGTGAAGTAGAAAGATATAATAGACTATTATAGAATGCTAGTATGGATTAGAGTTTTACTTAAGAATAGGGGTAATGAGTTGCCATTCTTTGAATTATTAAGATCTGTATGCTTTAGACGATGTAATTTAGTTTACTTTGTATGGCTTTCAAAAATAGTACAATCTCTTTTCTCTTTTTCTAACAAATGCAGAATCCATAGAAATGGAAATTAGCTGCAGCTGTGATTTTGTGAATGGTTTCCTAGAAACCACACTGAAGGAAACTTCAAACCACAAATGAGTTGTATACTGCTGCTCTCTGCACGTGCAGATGGGAGATTTGTGAATTTTCATTGTATTAAATGTATTAAATATGCTTTTTAAAATGATGGTCACTTTTTCCTTTTAGTTTAAGATAGCATTTAAGTAAGTAGCATATTTACGGAATGGACAAATATACACGTTTTTGCAATGAAAGCTTGAACAATCATCTATTAAAATGAGAAACTCACCTATTACATGTTTTATCTATTTTTAAAAATAAATTACATGTTTATTGACTTTTTTTGTTTTTTAGCAATACTTTAGAACTCTCATATTATCTCTTCTCATAGAATGATCATCATTATTTCCTTTTGTTAATTCTAGGCACATAAAATTTGTTTATATGGAGTGTATTATTTGAATTTTTACTACATGTAGGCATTGATACTTAGTAGTTTTGCTGAAAAAAATTAAAATAATCCAGAAAATGTGTCTTTTTTGAGTTGTAAGCTTATTGGGGAGATAAAAAATGTGTATCAGTAGATTGATGATAAAGCCTAAGCAATTCTGGAACCAAGTACTAAAACATGATTTCTGAACATCTGAAGAAAAGGAGTGATATTAGATACTTGTGATATTGTATTACTTGAATATATCATATTCAAATAGCCTATTCAGATAACCCTGTTTTTTCTTTGACAGAATTTCTATTCTGATAAGGCAAAGAAATACAGAAGATGTATCATATCTGAAATATAATTAGGCATTTGACAAACCTTTTTGTGACTAGATTGTGAGATATAGGTAGATGGTTACTAATATTTACTTCTAGCAGTAAATATTGATGTGATGTGACAACCAAGTCTCTGATTAAAAGCATTACTATAAGCCTGAAGGACAATTTCTAATGGAAGGACTCTTTCTCTGACCTATCCATCACAATTTATATATTATTTATATGGACATATTGAATGTTTATTTACCAAATATGTGGATGAAACAATTCCTTGACAGATTACAAAATGTCTTGAAACAGAGAATCAGGACCTAAAAATATTACAGCACAAAAAACTGATCCATCAAATCAAATGAGATGGATTTTAATAAAGATTTATGTATGTTCAGTACTTGGGTTCAAAACACAAACAAGATGTTAAAGTATAGTTAAGCAGTAACTCATATGAAGGCGACTCAGCAGACAGTAAGTTCTATATAAATTTCCAGCCAAATAGGAGTAGGGTAATTGCTAATTTGATCTCACAAAGCTGCTGTAATGAATGCACACCATCTCTCCTAGTTTATTCTGTGTATTCAGCAGTCACTTTCAATCTCGTAGAATGCCATAATGTAGATTTTTGGGTATTTGCCTATGGAAAGATAGTGTAGGTATTAAAATTGATTAGAAAGCTTTTACAAGATGAAAATCATTTAAACTTGATTATTTGAAGTAGAAATGAAAAAGATGTGATACTTCTGAAACAAATTTTGAAAAAGTTATTGGAGGAGTTCCTTTATTTTATGCCAGCACAAGGCCAATCAGAGTTCAATATATAATATGGGAAACATTAAGAGAACATAGAGAAGAAAGGAAACGGAATGGGCTTGGATGTGAAGAAATACAGTTCTTTCATTTGTAGACTCATTGAGTTTTGAGAAGACACTGAAAATCTTGAGGGAAAAATGTCCATCAGAGTATTATAAATGTGATATTTGAGCTCATCAGAGAAGTCACACCTGGAGGTATAGATGTGTAAGTCATTTGCATTGTTTGTTGTTAGGTGCCACTGAGTCTGTTCCAACTTATAGTGACTCTATGTACAGCAGAACGAAACACTGCTAGGTTCTGCACCATCCTCACATTTGTTGCTATGTTTGAGCCCATTGTTGCAGCCACTGTGTCAATCCATCTCACTGAGAGTCTTCTGCTTTTTTGTTGACCCTCTACTTTACCAAGCATGATGTCCTCCTGATAACACGTCCAAAGTAAGTGAGATGAAATCTTGTTATCGTCGCTTCTGAGGAGCATTCTGGCTGTACTTCTTCCAAGATAGATTTGTTTGTTCTTCTGGCAGTCCATGGTATATTCAATATTCTTCATCAACACTGTAATTCAAGGGCATCAAGGGAGGGTTGAATTAGGTAAAGAAACTATCACTGAAGGAGAGAATGTGCCGTGTGCATAACGAAGAATACAGAGAATGCTAAGAAATATACATACTTATATTTGTATAATGACTATGAAGGTAAAGTATTTCAGAAGTGTCAGATAAAATGTTAGAATTGGAAATGCAGTAATATCTCACTACAGGAGAGGAAGTGGAGAGTGTCTCATATAAGTGATAGTCAACAATGTCACATATTGACGACAGTTAAGAATGAGAATTCGGAGGATGCCATTTGCTTTGTCAAGTTGGAGGTCATTCGTGATTATATAAAAAGCAGAACTCATCTTTACATAGAAAAATATGTATTGATTTGTTAAAATTCTAGAAATTTCTCTAAATTTTCTATGTTTTTTAAAGGATACTTGGAATTAATTCACTCTGAACTTTGTACTATTTTCTATTTGTGGAAACGTGTATTCTTAGAGCAAGGCATTTTGTCTGTCTATGCTATGTAGATATCTACAACACATTTTATTTCTCAAAATGTTAAGTACACCAGAATCTTAGAGGCAGATAAATATTCAAAGCCATTTCTGTAAACTATTTCAGACTTACAAGAGTGAAGGATATTGAATTTGTAAGAGTCATAAAATATAGTGCCCCTTTCTTCTCTTTACTCTTCTCCATCTGCTTCATATATTGGTCATATGGAATTAAATGAAAATGATATCCAGAAATTATTTAGCCAAAGGGGTTGCCATGAGTCAGAACTGACTCTATGACATCTAGGTTTTTATTTACTAATAAACAGCATCTCTAAGTATGTTACAGAAAAAAAAAAAAGTCAACCTTAGTAAGGAAACAAACCTCATGAGCATATAAGTAATTTTGTTGTTGTTGTGTATTGTTTTTAGATATGAGTCTTTTCCACCAGCATTTCTACTATCTCAGTGATCAAATGCACATATATATGGAAGTTGTACCGGGTGGCTTATAGAACAGAAATTGTCTTACAGTTCTGGAGACTAGAAATCTGAATTCAGGGTGTTAGCAAGTCCATAGTTTTTCCAAAGGCTTTAGAAGATATTTTCTTGCTCTCCTAGCTTCCGGTGACCCCAGGTATTCCTTGGCTTGCAGCGATAGCAGTCTCTACCCGTGTCATCACATGGCATTTTTCCATTTATGTCTCTGTTTCTGTTTCTCTTCTCTTTTTATAAGGACGCCATTCATATTGAATTAGGACCCATCCTTCTCCAGTATGAACTCATATGAAGTGATAAGATCTTGATAGACCATATTTCCAAACAAGTTCACAAACACAGGTACTGAGGTTAGAACTTCAGCGTTATCTTTTTGGGGACAAATTTCAGTCTATAAGAGGAAGATAACACAATTCCATACACTTTTATTTTTTTTCCCAGTGAGGTTACCATTTTTGTTTCTAATATATCATTTTATATTATAGCGTCACAATAATAAATATTTTTAATTTTTAAAGTAAATCTTCGGCTTTGGTAATATGTCAATTTTGTTGCTGATTTGATTATGAAATGATTCCTTATCAATTTACCTGACTGAATGTGAGCAGCAATCTTTCTGAATGTACATCTAAATGCAAAATATTCTTTGTAGGAGTAAGAAGAACCTAAAATTAGAAGCATGATATCACTCTTTTTAGAGAGAGAGAGAGAAAGATGTTAATGAGTAACTTTGGGGACTGCCTTCTATTCAAAATGTAATCATCTATGGCTGTGGTTGAAAACTTTGAGATTCTTTATAATCAAGTTAGTTTATGTTACAGAAACAGTTTGACCAGAGTTATTTTACTCTGACAAAGTATGAGCTAAAAAATATTATCATGCAAAGATATGAGGATAAGTACCTTTGTATCTTTCTTTTGGACATATTTGTATTCAATAAAACATACTCTAAAAACTGCTGAAATATCTTCTATATTGAGCAAGTCTTTAATCTCCTGAACATACAGTGTACTTTAAATGTCTAGAACATTTTCTTTTAAGTAATGAGTTGTTCAATATCTTATTGTAACAGCTTCTCCCAATTTCATCAAGATCTAATTTCAGCCAAGCTCTGTTAGAAACACAAGCTTAACAAAAACCCTATCACTGAAAAATATACAGGACATGTCAGACCTCTTGGATGGCTTCCATCTGCCTATTGCTTGTTGTAGTTCTTAGTTAAGTTTATTAGAGGGTGCATAGTTCTCTAACAGAACTACTGATGTTCTGTTCACTGTCACCATGTAGTATCAATCAAAATAACACTTCAGAAAGAAAGCACAGCAATGGTCCCAAAAAACTGCTAATCTGAAAAAAAGTAGTCTGTTTTCTTTTTTAGAAAATTCTGTTTTTTTCTTTTGGCTAAAAAAGCAAACAAATAAAACAAAACAAAAGTAAAACATTATAACCATGTTAAAAGATATTATAAGAAGAAAAGCAGTAGGAAAAAGTTCTGACATAGAACAGAGTCAGATACCAGGATGTGATAGGATATATATGCCCTCGCCCAAAATACAAAGAAAAAATATCAATCATTTACTGGGAAATTAATTAGCAAAATGAGTTTGGGACCTTGTGAATACAGAAGAACAAAACTATATTTTATTAGACAGTAGGTAGTTACTTTGACATAGATTGTAGATAGTTCCAGTCTTCATGTGAATGGTTAGGGAGAAAAAAACAAGGCAGTATCTTATAATTAAAATAGTTTGTACTTAATTGCCAATGTAAAAATTGGCACTTAGACCCCACTCAGCCATACCACCAAAGAAAAGGCCTGGCTATCTGCTGCAGTTAAAATTACAGTCAAGAAAATCCTATAGAGCAGTTCTACTCTGTAACATGCGGGGATACCACGAGTCAAAATCAACTCAATGGCAAGAAATAACAATTTTTTTTTCCAACTAAGACTATGTATTTCCCTACTAAAGTAAGAAAAAGATATAACTGTGTACTAAACAACAAATCATTGATTAATGTTTTCTTACTCTTCTGCATATTTATGTGCAGGATAATGAGCGGTAATATTCAGGGAAAGAATTATTTTTCTTACTTACCTGGATGTTAACAGAAAATCATTATTTCAAAACTCTTTGGAAATCTATTTTAAAATGTAGTATTTTTATTCATTTATTTATCATGAAACATGTAACATCTCTATCATATATGTATGTATGTATGTATCTACCTATCTATAAAATTGACAGATAGATACATACATAAAATTGACAGTATACCATGTATTTACTCTTTAAAGAATATTGATAAAACAAACATCTGTGTGCCCACCATTGAGCTTAAGAAATAAACAATATCAACATCTTTGAAGTCCGTCTGCAAATTTATTACTCCTCTTCACCTTTTGTTTTCCCAGAGGTAGCCATTATGTTGAATTTGCTGTTATTTTTTCTTTATAGTTTCTCTCTCTCTCTGTCTCACACACACACTGTATTCCACTTCAGAATTTCACTAAACATGTTGTTGTTGTTGTCAGGTGCCGTTGCGTCAGTTCCGACTCATAGCAACCCTATATACAACAGAACGAAACACTACCTGGTCTTGCACCATCCTCACAATGATGGTTATCCTTGAACCCATTGTTGCAGCCAGTGTGTCAGTCCATCTCGTTGAAGGCCTTCCTCTTTTTCACTGACCCTCTACTTTACAAAGCAAGATGTCCTTCTCCAGGGACTGATCTATCCTGATAACATGTCCAAAGTATGTGAGACGTAGTCTCGCCATCCTTGCTTCTAAGGAGCATTCTGGTTGTACTTCTTCCAAGACAGATTTGTTCGTTCTTTTGGCCGTCCCTGGTATATTCAGTATTCTTCACTAACACCACAATTCAAAGGCGAAAATACTTCTTCAGTCTTCCTTATTCATTGTCCAGCTTTCACATGCACATGAGGTGATTGAAGACACCATGGCTTGGGTCAGGCACACTTTAGTCTTCAAGGTGACATCTTGGCTTTTCAACATTTTAAAGAGATCTTTTGCAGCAGATTTGCCCAATGCAATGTGTCGTTTGATTTCTTAATGGCTGCTTCCATGGGTGTTGGTTGTGGATCTAAGTAAAACGAAATCCTTGACAACTTCAATCAGTAAATATAGTGATGTTTAATGAGCATAATGTAATCCTGCATTGGTGATTAAACTCAGGCAGCCAAATCACGACCGTTGGTTTGAATATGTTAAAGTTTACAGTATTGACAATGTAGAATGTGTGAAAGAATTTTGATAGAATGTGATCTGAGCCAAGTGACATGAGTGTTTTTCAGTGTTGTTTGATTAAAAATCTAATTTGTTCTTTTTATAGTCATTTACCTCTTTCACTTGAATTACACAAAAATATATAAAATAATTCATCTGCATTATTGCTAATTAACATTTAACCTACAGTACTATTTTGTATTTTTCTGTCCATAAATGTATGTATAATCTGAAATTAGATATGGACTCAATGATACAAATGACAGTGTGCTTCCCACTAAACACACTGTAATCTAGAATAATTTCTTTAACGTTCCAAAAGGGAGGAAAAGTTCTAAAAAAAAATAAAACAAAAGATCTGTCAATCTTGATTTCTATATCTAGAGAAACTGCCCTTCAAAAATAAATGTGAATAAAATAATTTTTAGATAAACAATAAATGAGAGATTTCATCATTAGGAGACCTGTACCTCAAGACATTCAATAAGAAGTTATTCAATCTGAAGGGAAGGCAACAGATGGTGGACACTCAGCTCCACAGAAAGGAATAAGATTACCAGAAAAGTTAAAAAATTACACACACACACACACACACACACACAAGGAGCCCTGGTAGCACAATGGTTAAGTGCTCAGCTGTTAACCAAAAGGTTGGTGGTTCGAACCCACCAGTGACTCCTAGAGAGAAAAGCTGGAGATCAGTTCCAGTAAAGTTTATAGCCTAGAAAACCCTATGGGGCAGTTCTGCTTTGTCATATAGGGTCACTATGAGTCAAAATCGAACAACAACAACATATATACACATACAAGAGCCTTGATGGCACAATGACAATGGTTAAGTGCTTGGCTGCTAACTGAAAGGTTAGTGGTTAAACCTACCAGTGGCTCCTCAGAAGAAAAGACCTGGTAATCTTCTCCAGTAAAGGCTGCAGCCTGGAAAACCCTATAGAGCAGTTCTACTCTATTATATAGATAGGGTCACTGTGAATGGGAATTGACTCCACAACACCTAACAACAACACACACGTGTGTGTATTTGCACATGAGTGTGTGTGCGTATTCACATTACAGACTGAATTTGTTTAGCATTAGCACTGAAAGTACAAAGATAGAAAATGCCTTGATATTAAAAATAATTACTTAATGCAAAACAATACAACTTACTGAATTATACATAACATTTCTGAATGATGAATTTTGCTTCTCTATTATCTTTCTCAACTGGGAGGATATCATTAAGGAATATTTTAAGACATTCTCATCAATTGTATAGATCAAGGCCAAAGATATGTCACATATATGTGTTATAAAATAGTCTCCAATTTTTTTACTTCAATATAGGAGATTCTAAATCTTGATATTATTCATCTTTTTACTTTTTTATAGATTATTTCACTTAATCACATTGTTTTATGATTTGAATTCTTTTAAAATAAGAGCACAATGCTTTTTTTTCAGTTTTATTGTACATGATTTAATTTCACAGCATGTACATTGTTGCACTGAGTGAAATGCTGACATTTTATTTGAAAAGATAGCATCACTAGGTCTTATTATTTCAATGACTTTCCAATCAGGCATATAATTAATGTATGTGCATGTGAAAAATATGTTGCTATGTCTAAAGTGTTTTTTTGCATTTTGAATTTTATATTTTGTAAGAAATGTTTTATTTGAACCAATACCTTTTCATTTTCCTGCTCTGAAAAGAAACTATGTGATTGCAATAAATTAAACTGGGTTATTCAGTTGTGCATTCAGAATACAAAGTTAGCTCTTTTGTTTCCAGAATCACTTCTCCTAACTAATTTTGCTGAACCAATTGATGCATGTTGAGCCTTAGTCTTACCTTTTTTTGTTTTTTTTTTAGAATTGCTCTACCTATAGTCTGTGTTAAAGGAGCCCCGGTGGCACAACGGTTAAGCCTTTGGCTGCTAACCAAAAGGTTGGCAGCTCCAACCCACCAGCCACTTCTTGGAAACCCTATGTGTCCTATAGGGTCGCTATGAATCGGAATCCACTTGATGGCAATGGGTTTGTTTTTTTTGGTTTTATAGTCTGTGTTAAAGGAGCCCTGGTGCACAACAGTTAAGCATTCAGCTGCTAACCAAAAAGTTGGAGATTTGAACCCACCCAGTTGCTCCACAGGAGAAAGACTTGGCAATCTGTTTCCTTAAAGATTACAGCCTAGAAAACTCTATGGGGCAGTTTTACTCTGTCACATGGGGTCACTATGCGTCGGAAACGACTTGATGACACCGAACAACAACAACATAAAACCAAAAAAAAAAAAAACCTATTGCCGTCAAGTTGACTCTGTCTCAAAACAACCCTACAGGATAGAGTAGAATTGCCCCATAGGGTTTTCAAGGAGTGGTTGGTGGATTCGAATTGCAGACCTTTTGGTTAGCAGCCGAGCTCTTAACCACTGTCCCACCACGGCTCCAACAACAACATAGACTGTGTTAAGTTAGGCCCACATCTTCGTCATCTTCTACAGCTTGTATCAGGCCTTCATTTAACAAATGGTCTCTTATGTTAAGTATGTCATTCGCTCATGCGGTAGCGTTTCAGGATTGACCTAAAATTTCTGAAAGACATAAGCGATCTTAGAGCTAACGCTGGAAACCAAACCACCCCCATCCATGACCGTTGATCTAATACTTGCCCTATTTAAATCAACATCTTTGCGTATACAATGTGGCAATCAGGTAGTTATTCATAGATGGTTGAGAACTGAAATTTGTGCCCACTAGACCTGGCTTTTCCTATAAATCCTAATTACTTTTAGCTAATGCATCTTTAAGCTGGGTGCCAGCATTATGCCATTCCTTGTTATCTCTTCTGCCCTCCACTTGCTACTTAGCAGATGGCTTGGAGTCCATGGAACCGTGCCCTGCCACATTCAGCTAATGACCCTATAGTCAGCACTCTTAATCTTCAGGGGCAATGCCACCACTTAGGATTGTGTAGTGTGTGCTCCACACAAAGGCCCCTCCCTGACTGCTGACTGAGGGTTGAATTCCAGCCTTGGCTCTGCTCACCAAGCTTTATTCATTTAGCAAACTAGTTAGAAGGGATACTTTACTTCATACATTCAGCAGCCCAGAGAGGGATACTTTCTCTTAATTCTTGCCAAGTCCTTGTGCAGTTTAGCTGGTGTCCTATCAGGGGTATACGCGAAGCTTTGGTACAATAAAAATACCACCTACTTCTTACAGAATGTTAGAGTACACTAATGAGGATATGAACCAAGAGGCTATCACCCACAGTGGGAAGATGACACAGACCAGTTGCCATCAAGTCACTTCCAACTCATGGTGATCCCATATGTGTCAGAGGAAAACTGTGCTCCATAGGGTTTTCATGGCTGTGATCTTTTGGAAGCAGATCACCAGGCTTTTCTTTTCATTCACGTTTGGGTGGGTTTGAAGCATCAGTCTTTCAGTTAGTATCCCAGTGCTTAATAGTTTGCTCCATCCAAGGATCTGTGGAAAGGCAGATCAGTACTTACGAGACTGTCTCTCCAGACTTTCATAAAGAAGTGAAGAACTGAGCTTTATCTCATCACCAGGCTTGGATAAACTTGAAATAACATTTTAATAAGGCAGTTCCCTGGAATAAACCTAAATTCAGGTAATGTAGGAAGGAATTGACTAGGATATTGACTTGGATTTGTGTGTTGGTGGTGCAGTAGTTAAAGCACTCGGCTGTTAACCAAAAGGTCATGGTTCGAACCCACCAGCCATTCTGACAGATGAAGATGTGGCAGTCTGACTGTGTAAAGATTACAGCCTTGGAAACAATATGGGGCTGTTCTTCTCACTTCTGTAGGGTTGTTATGAGTCAGAATTGATTTGGTGGCAATGGGTTTTGGTGTAGGTTTATTGACTAATTGTGCTTTTATGTCACAGTGAAGAGGAAAAGTAAAGGTTTTTATTTTTTTCTGATCATTTAACAAACACGCAATGTTTGCTAAAAAGAAAAAAGACTTTACATTTAAAAAAAACACCAATTGCACTGATTCTGTAAAGCTTATTCTGAACCGGACATAGTTTAGAATTGTGTCCTCAGTACAGCAACTCTTTCCTTAGAGCTCAAAATCTTAGCTGTCAAACTTCCCCTAAACTCATTAAGACTCATTTGTCTCTGTCGGTGACCCGTTCTCCGGAGTCAGTTCACGTCCTGCTGCTTTGTCTCACAGCCACTTTGAATAAGGTCAGTTTGTAAGAAAAAAGAGAGCCCAAGCTTGGGAATGTATTATAGCTCAGGGAATTACATACATTTTTCTTTATAAAGTTCCATTTGCAAGGAAACATGTAGGTTAAGCAATGTCTAAGAAATTAAATGGTGCATAATAAAAATACTCCTTCTGTTAAAAAAAAACTCACAATACTGCTTACTGGTCCAAATGAACATAGCAGAGGACTTTGATCACCTTGTCTGAAGGACATCAAATGCTGTAGGATAATCTCTTAATACTCAGTTTAGAAGTGCCTTAGTACCATATGTTGTGATAAAAATAAAGTATATAGAACACTCTGATGATTTGTCTTAATTCAAGGGTATATTTTGTTTCATTCCAAGGGTAGAAAATGGATGGGGTGAATATACTTAGAGAAATGCTTCATAAATTCAATCTGGCTTTTAAAAAAATGAAGTAATTACAAGGTTATTATCAAGTGGCTGTATTTTGAAGTATCAAGTTTTAATAGCCAGCTGAGTATTAAAAGTTAAAAATGGCATTCTTTTATATAAATTGGGTAACCTAATTAAAAAAAAAAAAAAACACCTGAATAGAAGGTTAATCGAATGATCAATATTCTTCTCAAAAATGATTTTAAGTCTGCTCTAGTATAAAAGCAAATAATTCAAACTTCGTGTCTCTATACTAAAGAGCATGATGACAAATATTTTAGCATCTGATGTTTTGTTTAGATGATAAGACCTAGTCTCTGACTTGGAGGGGTCAACAGCCTAGTGAAGATGATATTTAACAAATAATTAAAGTGAAATGAGGGCTAAAAACCATAGGAAGAAAGTATTTCAGAAACAGAGGAGGGAGAGACTGACTGTGGCTGGGAAAAGCATCTCAGAAATATCATATTGGAACAGAATTGGAATAAAGTGTAGGGGTTCACCAGGTAAACTGCAAAAGAAAGATATCCAGCCTTCAAAAAAAAAACAGAAGAGAATGAAAAAGAATTACATGTTTGAGGTAATCTCAAGTCTGGTTGAGAGAAGGTCTGTAGGAGGAAAAAGAGGGGTCTAGGGAATTCAGAAAACTAGTCAGGGAATATAAGTAGAGGCCTTACAGACTGCAGCTGTAGTTGTTAAGTGCCGTCAAATGGATTTTCCAACTCATAAAAACCCCATGTGACGGAGTAGAACTGCCCCATAGGGTTTTCTGGGATGCAATATTATGGGAGTAGATCACCAGGTCTTTCTCCCATAGAGTTGCTGAGTGGGTTCTAACTCTCAACCGTTTGGTTAGCAGTGGAGTGCTTAACTGTTTGTGCCACCAGGGTTTCTTCAGCCTGAACTAAGGAGATTGAATTCTATTCTGTAGACAATAGGGAGTGGTCTTTGAAATAATGGGAGCACAAGAGTGCCAGGATCAGATTTATGACTACAAAGATAATCTTGTAGGCAATGGGTAGCATGAACAATGGCAGTTAGGGAGATTGAGATGAGGGAGACTTATCTCAGTGGGAATGCTCTTTCAAAGCCCAGAACAAGAGAAATTAAAGTAGAAGTGGTAGAGGAGAGAACAAAGCAAATTTCAGAAATGTTTAACATGTAGAATTAACAGTGCCAGTAGTGTCAACAGAAGAATAATTTTTCAGTGATTCTTCAATTTCACTGTTCCTATAGATAATTTATATGAAACAACTGCATTTGGGGCAGAGATCATGGTTAAGTTTTAAGCATGATTATTATTGCTATTTTTCCATATAATCATTTATGTGTGGGTGAGCATTCTTTTAATTTTAGATCTGTGAATTGTACTCAATATATTTTTAATATAATAGTTCAAATCCAAATTCTTTTTTTTTTTTTTTTTTTTTTAAAGACCTGCCCACCACCACCATCACTACTTGTCTCTATGTCCTCCCTTGCCCCTCTCCCTCTTTGGATCCAGGCTGTCTGGATAACTCCCGTCTCCACATTTTATTAGGTTTGTGACCTTGGGAAAGTTATGGAAACCTCTCTGTGCCTTCAGTTACCTTACCTGTAAAATGGGGGATAATAGAACGTAACTTATAGAGTCAAGGCAAGGTTTAAAGAAGTTAATGTACATAAGTGCTTAGCTGACTTTTTTGGAAAATGTTAAAAAAAAGTTAGTTAAACTTTATTATTTTGACAGGTCCTTTGGGAGTGGGCATGAGAAAAACTCTTCAGATCACAGTTATTTTGAAAGTCAAGAACCTATGAGGATCATTGGCTATAATTTCTTCACTCCAAACATGCTTGTTCACAGATTTCACATTAGGATTCCATGGTTATGCAACTTTATGGAATGCATAACATATAATCAAAAAAGCAAACCAGTTGCCATTAAGTCAATTCTAACTTATGTCAACCCTGTGTGTGTGGAGTAGAACTGTGCTCAGTAAGGTTTTCAAAGCTGTAGGGTCACTATGAGTTGGAATCGATTCAATGGCAACAGGTTTTTTTGGTTTTAACCTTTCAGAAGTAGATCACCAGGGCTTTCTTCTGAGGCACATCCGGGTAGATTCAAACCACCAACCTTTTGCTTAGTAGTTGATCATTTAACCATTTGCACCACTCAGGGACTTCACATAATATAGAGCCCTTACTAACTGAATGACTGCCAACCGTTTTTGCCACTCCAAAGAATACCTTTTCTAAAAAAATTAAATTAGTATTCTGTTACTAATTGAGGAAGAATTGAGTGAAACTGGAGTTGCCAATCCCTTCAGTTAGAGAATCATCCCTTCTCTACACATAAACATTTACTTGATCTTTCAAAAAGAGATAAAATTATTCTTTTTTCCATTTAAGTGGTTTTAAAATGCTCCAAAACACTTTAGAACATGAAATATAGAAACCAGTCATTTCCTGAAAGCCACAAAATGCCATATTTAAAAATGTAACTTTACATTATAAGCTTGCTCATAGTTAAGTTTTTTTAATAACATAATGTGACTTGGAGCAGGCCTCAATTTTGTTTTTTTCTTTAAGTGTATTTAGTGCTGTATGATTTACAAAGTATTTTCAGACATGAGTTAAGCCAGTGGTTGAGGATCAGGACCTGCTTAAACTTTCTGATGAGGTTCAGAATAGGGAAGTGAGAGGCAAACGACTTAACCTGAGCTTCATATTCATTAAACATTGTAGTCAAATCTCAGCTCACTCTGACTTGTAGGTCAGCATTGCTTGATCTGCAGCCACCTTCTCTTAATTCATCTCTATTATTATATCTGTTTATATAATAGATACAGCAATACAGATAATAAAAGTGTAAATGCATAAAGAGACAAGAAATTTCAGAAACTTAATGGCATTCTGTGTATCTGTGTTTATTTGAGGAATCTAGAGTAGCCAAAAAAAAATACTGTAAAAGCAGTCCCATCTATACATTTTCACATTGACTTGGGAAAATTAGCAAATTCCTAGAAATCTTTAATGATCCACCTAAGTTTAAAAATGGAAAGGTTTATAATTGTTTAGTCGCAATTAATAAAGCTGTAAAATTGCAAGCAAAATTGTGTAGTAGAGTACGACCCTTGCCCACTGACAGGTCTGGTCCTTGTTCCTTTCTCCTGGGAGTTATCCTCTAAATCCTGGAATTTCCTGAGATATAGGAGTGTCTTTGTTATTCAAGGTGTGCCCCTGGGACCACATCTGATATTTTATGCTAATGAGTTGACTCAAGGTGAGCCCCTCCGACCATGTGGTATATCTGTCAATCAATCATGCCTATGTAATAAACCTCCAGTAAAAATCCTGACATTGAAGCTCAAGTGAGCTTTGCAGGTTGGTAATTCTCTGTGAATATTACCACACATCAATACCAGAGGGTATTGCATTCTGAAAACAATGGAAATTTTGGGTTTAGAGTCCTCCTAGACTCCTTCCTATGTGTCTCTTCCTTTGGTTGATTCTAATTTGCATCATTTCCCTGTAATGAATCGTAACTGTGAATACAACAGCTTTCAGTGAGTACCATGAGTCTTTTTAGTGAATTACTGAACTTGAGGGCTTTAGGAAATCCATGACCTTGAAGTTGATGTCAGAAGTTAAAATGGTCTCATGTGGACCGTTTTCATCTAACTTTGTAGTTGGGACTCTAACTCCTTGCAGTTAGGTAGCAGCGAGTCTTGGGTAAACTTGGCAGCTGGAGAACTGTGCCCTTAACTTCACAGTTTAGGTAACTTGGGGTAAAGCTATTCATAATAAAACATAAAAAAGTGATTTGGCTACTGTGGAGAAACTAAATTTCCTTAAGCGCTTACCCTATGAGAAAAATGTTTATCTTCAGCTGTTTTTAAATTCAAGTGGGTACTTTTGATTTTACCTATTTTAATTTAGTATTTTGCCCAAGACAGCATTTGGATCTGATCAAAATGACTTGGTTTTAACACACTCCTCATTTAGGAATTTTTCCACAGTCATCACTAGTTACTCACCCTCTCCCAAGATACTCAGTATTTCCTTCATTACCTTGACATATTTTAGGTGAATAGGCGACTACTTCTCAAATAAGATGCATTGGACAACCTCACTATTACAGAAAGCCGGCTCAGAGACCTGTAACCCTGCCTCCACCTTTCAATTGTTTAATGAAGCCATGGTAAATGACTTTATCTGGGCTCCGATTTGCCCTCATTATTCATTATCTACCTAATTAGTGACTAATAACCTGTTACACACTGAAAAAATAAAATGAAATATAATGTTTGTATTTTTAGTAGAGTGAGAGAGTACATAAAAGAAGGAAATATTCAGGAAAGGGGTTCTTGAGTTCATTGGACTAGGAAAAAACAATCTTACGTTAACATGTCACAATGAACCTCTTTTTCTCCTTTTTAGTGAGGGGAAAAGGATGTTGTGAACTTAAATTCTTAAGAAACATTGGTCCATTTGGAATGAAGGAGGGGATAGATGACTTATTAATTTTTTTTTTTTAACTTAAAAGTACATGCCAATCTTTACTCTACTTGAATTCATTGAAAGAGTAGAATATTTCCTTCCCCGTGTGTCACTTTTAAACTCTTAGATTCTATAAAGCTTGCAGAAACTTTGCTACGTTTTACTTATTTTTAATAGCCATGTCTGTGATCTTTAAATATCATGCCAGTTAGATGTTCCTTCGTAACCTATATTTTCAATTTAAATGATGTAGTCTATATTTTTCTTATTCCTGAGACTGAAAAGCACAAGTAAAGACATTTTGGAAGAATTTTCTTGTCATATTTTATAGATTTTGAAGACAGTGTGGGCCCTAAGACAAAATTTTGAAAGAGACATTTTCTTTGGTGTCTTTCTACTTTCTGGGGACTTTGGCTTATTTTTGTATATTTTTAATATTTATTAAGCAGAATGAGCTTTCTGAAAGTTACTTAACCTTTCTGAGATTTGGATTCCACATTAATAAAACAGGGATAGGAATGCCTGCTTTTCCCTACAATTAAGATTGTTCAATGAAAAAATAAAACTGAAAAATTCTATGTCAGAGGAGGGGTATTAATCAAAATGTTTAACAACCAGTAAAACCCAGTAATGAAAGCCAGCTGGTTTATGGTACTGGTACATACAGGTTAAAAGTGTTTGTTGTTATTGTTGTTGGTTGCCTTCAAGTTGGCTCCAATTCATGGCTACTTACTACAACAGAATAAAATGTTGCTAGATCCTGCGCCATCTTCGTGATTGTTGGATGTTTGAATGGATTGTTGCGGCCATTGTATCAATCCATCTCATTGAGCGTTTCCCTTGTCTTCACTGGTCTTCCACTTTACCAAACATGATGTCCTTCTCCAGCCATCAGTCCCTTCTGATGATGTGTCCAAAGTGAGCAAGTCGAAGTCTCAGACAATATTCTGTGTTCCATAGGGTTTTCATTGTCTAATTTTTTGGAAGTAGATCACTAAGTCTTTCTTCCTAGCCTATCTTAATCTGGAAGCTCCACTGAAACTTGTCCACTATGGTTGAGACTTCTTGTATTTGAAATATCAGTGACATAGCTTCCAGCATCACAGCAAACACACAGGCCACCACAGTATGATAAACTGACATTTTATCATGTATATATATGATAAACCTGGTGGTTAAAATTTAGTCCTGGACAAAAACACATGCTATAACTCTAAAATACTGTACATATGAAAGACAAACTATTAGTATTATTACTCACAGGAATAATAACCAGTTACTCTCAGAGCAGAGAATCTAAACTTACAAGTACAAATAAAAAATGGTGAGATTTAGGGAAGGTAGGTCAGACAGATATTTGGAAGAAGACTATCCTAGAATGTTTCATAGCAGACTACATAAATAGTGGGTCTTTTTTCTACCTATGTTTGTCAATGAACTGGCATATAGGTGAAGATTTTAATTACTTAATCTAAATTTATCTACAGGATTAATACACTAAAACAATCCACCTACATATTGGTAAATAAATAAATAAATAAAAACCCTATTGCCATCTAGTTGATTCCAACTCATAGGGATGCTATAGGAAAGAGCAGAACTGCCCCACAGGGTTTCCAAGGCTATAAAATCTTTCCGGAAGCACACTGCCACATCTTTCTTCCATGGAGTGGGCTGGTGGATTCAAACCGCTAAATGAAACTAAACAAATTTATTGACTTTATTTTCAACTTAAAATGTATCTTTTTCTAAGACTATGGCATAATCTTGAGTTAAAAAAAAATCAACTCTAATTTTGAAATTAGATCTAGTTTGGTTTAGATTCCATCTACACCATTACTGGTAACGTCATCTTCAGCAATTTAAGTCACCAATCATTTGTGGAATGTGTACTATGTGCCATGCAATGGAAATATAAAAATCAATATAACATAGTCTCTGCCCTTGGTCTCTTCACAGTCTATTCAGAGAAATAGTTAAGCAAAGAAAAAGTTGTAATGGAAAGGAAGTTTCTGGAGCCCAAAGGAAGAGTGTCTCAGTCTGTTCAGTCAGGTAAACAATGGCAAACTGTTGTCATAGAGTCGATTCCTACTCATAGCAACCCTATAGGACAAAGTAGAATTGCCCCCATAGGGTTTCCAAAGGAGCATTTGGTGGATTTGAAGTGCCGACCTTTTGGTTAGCAGCCAAGTGCTTAACTACTGTGCCACCAGGGCTCCAGACGGTGGCAACTTGCTGCTATCCCTGGGATTTTAAGCAAAGGTCCTTTATTCTTCTTGTTTGCAGTCAGGACTACTCTCAAATGGAGGAGAGGCCAAGGCTGAAGGAGGAGCTCAAAATGACCCCAAAAGTGGAAAGAATGGCTGGCAAAAACTGAGAATTAGAACTTGATATTTTATAGTTAAAATTCTTCGACTCACTATTAACAAGAAGACCTGGATTAATATTACAGAGAGTATCTAGGGAAGAGTGTACAGCAGTGGACTCTAAACTGGAATTTGTGCAGATGACTAGTTCTGTAGCCATGGGCAAGTCACTTACTCTCTCTTACCCACTTTATTCATTTGCAAAATGGGAAGTAATATTAATCTTGAACTTGATTTTGAGGATTTAATATTGATTTTTAACATATTTAATTCACTTTACATTTAATCGTTAAGATTTATCCCGACTTTATTTCAAATAGGATTTAAACAAGCAATTGGGTTTGCATAGGACTTAATACATTGACTACTATATAAAATAATACTTTAATCCTTATCCTCATCATTATCATTACAGTTACTTGAGGCAGATGTTAAACTGTCTTTAACTTAAAAGCAAAATAAAATGTTGCCTTGTTTTTATTTGTATATTCATTGCAGAAGAGGCTAATTTTCCTTTACAAGTTGAACTTTATATGAAAAACTGTTATACCTTGTGTTTTCTTTTTAAATTAGGAAAAAGGAACTTTGATCAGGGTTAGACAATTAAGTGCTTGTGTTTTTTAATGCTTTTTCAATTTGCTAATGAGTGCTAAGAATTTCTCATAGGTCCAAATATCCTCTGAATGAAAGTACTGGCAATGTAAACAAAATTATCACCTCAAATTTCATTTCCTTCTCAATGTGTGGTAGGAGTATGTTGTTGTGCACCATTGAGTCAATTCCGATTCATAGCGACCCTGTGTGATTGACTAGAAGTTCCCCATAGGGTTTTCTTGCCTGTAATCTTTATGGAAGCATATCTCTAGGTCTTTCTCCCATAGCGGCTCGGCTGGGTGGGTTCCAACCACCAGCCTTTCAGTTAGCAGCAGAGCACTTAACGGTTGCATCACCTAGGCTCTTTGGTAGGAGTATAAGACTGATTAATGCTTATACTTTGAGATAGATGCTGATGGCCACACTATGGTTTCATTGTGCACGGGTTTGAAGATCAAAGCATGATTTAATTCAAATGAATGAATTTAATATAATTTTTAAGACAGCAGATATTCCAACCAAAGATTTTAAAAGTCATTTCTATAAATTGTCAAAATTTCGTGGACATTAAATTATTTACTCAGTAAAGTTAAATAGATGGCCTAAAATGAAGCTAAAGGTAATAAAAGCAATACTAATTCTCAATAGATGACTTTTGTGATCATTTAGCATAATCAAACTTCAAAGACTGTTAAGAAAGTAAATTTCTATATTTTAAAATAATGGAACAACATTAAGAATTTTAACTGTATTACTATTAGGCAAAACAAGAAGCTGAGAGAGACAAGAAAGAATCTCCCCTAGATCCTTCATGGGCTTGCCTACACCGTTAATTTAGACAGCTAGCCTCCAGAACTATGAGACAATACATTTCTGTCCTTGTAAGCTACCCACTCTGTTGTACTTTGTTATGGCAGCCCTAGGAAATACATGGGTGTTTAGACAAATGTTGATCTCATCCACATATAGCATCATTGTGTCAATGTTATACCTATTTATACCTACCAAAAAACCAAACCCACTGCCGTCGAATTGATTCTGACTCACAGTAACTCTATAGGACAGAGTACAGCTGCCTCATAGGATTTCCAAGGCTGAAAATCTTTACAGAAGCAGACTGTACCATCTTTCTCCTGTGGAGTGGCTGGTGGGTTTGAACCACCTACCGTTTGGTTGACAGCTGAACGCTTTTAACCATTGCGCTACCAGGACTCCTTATTTATACATTAGCCAACCCTGATTATTATAGTTATTTGGCATTCCTGGTATGTGATAACAGCCCTGAAAATAAAGAAGGTATCTTTTTAGTTAAGATAGCTCTTTGTATAGAGTAGACGTTTATTACATTTTTCTTTAATTTCACTGAATAGTGTTTATTGTTACATGATTTTGTTGAAGTTTCTCTATCAACATACATTCAGCGGATATTTGTTGAATGAATACATGACTGAAGACAGCAGTTTCAATAGTGACTTTACTGATGATTTTAGGCAAATATGTTCATTTCTTAAAATTCCTGAGTTTGGCACCATCCAGCTAAATAACATCCACTAATGATAATTAGAACTTCTTTGGGCAGGTACCTTAGTTCGCTATAAGAAAAAAACTAATACAGAATGATGGACTTTACAGAATGTGGAGAAGCAGCAGTTGTCATGTGTTTTGGCATCAACTATGATATTCCTTCTGTCCTCCATATGTTACAATGAAAACTGTGCACAGATGGTCTATATACCATAATAAGGTTTTGTGGGCATATATCAAATTGTGTAGTACTTATCTTTAAAACATCGTTGGAAGAATAAAAAATAAATAGGAAACCATAATACCAAGTTTCTAATTTTTCACTGTCTACCTTAATATGGGTTCCAATTCTAATCTGGATAATTTTTATTCTTTTAAAGAAAATCTTTAATGTAGGAGGGAATCATTTTGATTCTGCAATTTAATCAGTAGGAAATGTAGATTTAAAAACAAACAAATTTCTTTGTTACCTGTTCCCTCCTTCCCTTCCTTCCTTTCTTTTTAACGTTGATAAGTTTATTTTTCCTGTGAGCTCTCATTCCAGACTTTTGTGATTTGTTTACATTATAATTTAACTTTTTGTTTTATCATAAGTAGTACCTTTTTCTAAAGCAGAAGAACTAGGTGATATCATTAGTTCTTTACTCCTTTTCTAAGTCTGAAACTCCAGTCACTTTCTGGATGAGTTCATGTTCACTGGTGATGCCAAGATCTAGGGCATTTGTTTTTAATAGTGTCACTTTGCCACGTTTTCTTAATGCTCTGTGTACGTCTCTCAAATGTAATCCCCATTGTATTATATGGTAATAATGTGTTTTAGTATTCCTCTTTTTCACCAGAGCAGTAAATTCTTGAAAGATGAAACTGTGTCTCCCTCATATTTTAAGTCAATTGTGGCATAAGTTGGAACTTAGTATTAGCATTAATAAATGAGGAAATGTTTTCGTTGTAGTAAATAGTACTTCATTCTACCTAAAACCTTACATTTACCTTACATTCCAGTCGAGTATACTTGTTGACACCCTAATGCAACTTGGTATATGTATTTCCTTTTCATCTTTTTCATTGTTGTTGATTTTGTATTTGCTGAGTCTGTATATTTTTCTTGTTTTTTATTTTGATGTGTAGGATTGTTAGTTTCCTTTGTGGTTACCTTAATATTTACCCCTATTTTCTAAGTTTAAACCAGTCTTATTTCTTTATATCACCTTGACTTCCTCTCCATATGAAAAATCTATGACTACATTTTTTAGTCCCTCTTTTATGTTTTAATGTTGTCATCTTTTACATATTGACATCTGTTTCCCTATTTTCAGTGTTCTAGCTTTGATTTATTTTTTGTGACTTCCCTATCTGGGTAGATAATCTGGTTGCTCTGTCCTGTGTTCTAGTCTTGCGTTGTTATCTGATGTTATTGATTTTCTAACCGGAGGACTCCTTTTAGTATTTCTTGTAATTTTGGTTTGGCTTTTGCAAATTCTCTAAGCTTCTGTTTATCTGGAAATGCCCTAATTTCACCAGCATATTTGAGAGACAGTTTTGCTGGATATATAATTCTTGACTGGCAATTTTTTTCCTTCAAGGCTTTATGTATGTCATCCCATTGCTTTTTTTCCTGCATGGTTTCTACTGAGTAGTCTGAGCTTATTCTTATTGACTCTTCTTTGCAGATGACTTTTCGTTTATCCCTAGCCACTCTTAAAATTTTCTATCTTTGGTTTTGGCAAGTTTGATTCTAATATGTCTTGGTGACTTTCTTTTGGGGTCTAGCTTATGCAGGGTTCGATGAGCATCTTGGATAGATATCTTCTCATCTTTCACGATATCAGGGAAGTTCTCTGCAAACAAATCTTCAACAATTCTCTCTGTATTTTCTGTTATCCCCCTTTGTTCTGGTACTCCAATCGCTCGTAGGTTATTCCTCTTGATAGAGTCCCACATAATTCTTAGGGTTCTTCATTTTTTTAATCCTCTTATCCGATTTTTCCTCAAATAAGTTGGTATCAAGTGCTTTATCTTCAATCTCACTAATTCTGACTTCCATTGTCTCAATTCTCCTCCTATGACTTTCTATTGAGTTGTCTAATTCTCAAATTTTATTGTTAATCTTCTGGATTTCTGATTGCTGTCTCTCTATGGATTCTTGCAGCCTGTTAAATTTGACATTATGCTCTTCTCTAATCTTCTTAAGTTCCTGTATTGCTTGGTATGCGTTTTGCCTAATTTTCTGATGTCTTGAAGAGTTCTGTATATTAATCTTCTGTATTCTGCCTCCAGTAATTCCAAGAAATTCTCTTCCTCTGGAAAATATGATTCTTTATTTTGGGAGCTTGCTGAAGCCATCATGGTCTGCCTCTTTATGTGGTTTGATATTGACGGTTGTCTCCGAGCCATCAATAAGTTGTTATATTTATTTATTTTATGTGTGCTTATTGTGTCCTAGCTGCTTGTTTTGCTTTGTTTTTGATATGTCCAAACAGGCTGCTTGTGTGAGGTGATCACTGGTGGCCCTGAAGCTCCAACATCCTGCAACCAGGTGGCCAGAACTGCCACTAAGTATGTGAGTCCAGGAGTCCGCCCACTCCTCCTGTATGGATTCAGCTCAGGTGTCCAGGTAGTCGGCCACCAAGTGTGTGGTGCAGGCTCTCACCTACAGTCCTAGACAAGCATGGGTGATTGCTGTAGGCACAGGCATCTTGCTGTAGCGGGGGGTCACACACTAACCAAGGCCCCCAAGTGTCCAGGAGGAAAGCATGTCCCTGTTCCCTAGAACACGTAGGTGGGTGGGTTTTGCAGCTGGACTATAAGCACCCAGTACTGTTGGTTGTAAGGACTAGGGGGCACCTCTTATTCATGGGCCCCTCTCACAGGTGGCTAGGTGGCGTGGGTGGAGCCACCAGTCCTCAAGCCCTGATGTGGGTAGGTGAAGACCCTGCTTAATGGACAGAGCAGTGTCAAATGTCAAGAACTTGCCACTTCATAGCTAAAACAGTTGAAGTTAGACAGCAGGTATATACCCTGTTGTACTGCAGTAATGAGGGTCTACGCTGTTGAAATGGGCCCACACGAGTCTCTGCAGGGGAAAAGGCACTCAAAGTCTGTGGACCCCTTATGCCTGTGCCTAGGCAAAGGAGCTGTGCCTACCCCGAGTTCCTGGCTTAGGGGAGCTGGCAGATTTTTTTTTTTTTTTCCCTATTTTTTAATTTGTTCTCTCTCCAAGGCCGGGAGAATGGCTCAGGCATGTGATGGGTCCTACTTCTGGCCCAGGGGACTCGGCAATTGCTGAAGCCGGTCCTGGACCCAGTGCAGAGCAGGGAGCCGGGAGGTAAATGGAAGAGAGGTTTTTCCCAAAGGGGGTTGTTTTTGATCCACACGGTAGGCCAGACACAAGTACTTATCTTTCACTATTTGAAGGCTACTTCTGACTGGTTCTGGATGGCCGAAAAGACTCTGTGCTGCTGGGTCTCTCCCAGTGTGGAAAATGCCTCCCAAGCACCGCTGCTTGCCTACCTCACCACTCACCCCCGAGCTGATCCTGGCTGAAGGGATCTGGCTCCCGCTGGGTCAGGTCTGGCAACTTCTCACTGTTTCCGAACTGTCTCTCCCTCCCCTGCCACTCAGTCTGATTTCTCAACTTTGCTTTTGATGTTCAGGGTTCCTAGACTGTCATATATAATCAATTCACTTGTTTTTTTGGGTGTTTCTTGTGAGAGGGCCACTGGAAGCATCTGACTACTCTGCCATCTAGGCCCTGCCTCTGCAACTTGGTATAATTGTGTAGTTTTTTTCATTTATTTTGCTAAATCCTCTTCTGATTTTCTCTGTGAGTTTTAAGGTATGTTTTTATATAATCTTTTCTATGAATGTGACAATGGCTATTGTGGAATTCAGTAACACACCTCCACCTAAGCATTTGTCCTCTAGAGTAATATTTATCCTCTAGAATAATATTTTTAATATTTTTTAAAGAAAGCCAATTCAATAAAAAATAATAATTTGCATAGCACATGAGTTTTTTTAAACTTTTGAGTCTTATAGAAAAAATTAAATTGTGTAGGTCTAGATTTTACCTAAATTATTAGATTCTTCTGACATGTTGTATACATGCCTCAGGATTGAGATGACTTTCACTTACTACTGTCTTCATGGAAATCTAATTCTTTGTTAAGACTCAGCTGAAGCATTACTTCTTCAGGCAGTCTTAGTCAATCAGTCCTTCATCAATGCTCCTGGAAAAGCAAACCAAACCTGTTGCCGTTGAGTCGATTTCAGAGTAGAACTGCCCCATAGAGTTTCCTAGGCTGAAATATTTACAGGAGCAAATCATCAGGTCTTTTCTCCCTTGGAGCGGCTGGTGGGTTTGAACCAACTTTTCCATTAGCATCCGAGCACTGACCTCCAGAACTCCTTCAAACTTAATACACAAATAATATTCTCTGTCTTGCACCTCTGCATCTTTATGTAACCCAAATAGTCATGTACACCTAAATATATCTCACTCCCTATGCAATCAAATCTCTTCAGCTACTTTCACCTCTGAGATATCACATTCATTGTGTGGTAATCTCACTGTTTTGCTTGAGTGGAGGTATCTTCACCGTAACAAATGAACAATCTCAATTTAGCAGAAAATGATACTATGCTGAGGACACGCTAAATACTGATATTAATAGTAATCATTTATTAGGCTCAAAGAAGAAAGACTGTTGTGTGATAATCATGTTTAAAGACCTTGAAAAAAAGGAAAATATCTTTTTTTTTATCCTTGTTTTTAGCTCTTGTGCCTTGGGCAATATAGGTAATTAATAAACATTTGCAGAATTGACAAAATATTGAAGTTTTTTAAAGCAGTCTGGATACTAGGATAAATAAAATTATAGCAAATGAGAATGATGACAAAAACCTTTTGCTCACCAGCCTTAGAGCTTTTTACCTTTAAATGGTTTCTATCTGGAAGCCAAACCTATGGCCTTGTGGAAAGGGTTTGTTTTTGTACCTATTTCTCAAACTAAATATTGCCGTACAGCCCACTCACATCCTCTGAATTTCCTGAATTCACCTACTCTCCATTAAAACCAACATTTCTCTTATTTGTAAAGTTTGTATTACTGGTTGATATGACATCACAGATGTTCGGTATAGGGAAGTCTGACCTTGAAATGAGAAACGTTTAAAAATGTTAGTCTTTTTACCAAGGCTACCCTGTGTTTTGGGTGGTCAGCACTGTGACTGTTAGTAGAACACACACTTTATTGTTCTTTTTCCCTAATTTTTCCAAGAAAAGGTAATGCATAATGCTTTATTATAGAAACAGAAATAAAGCTGAATATTTGAGGAAAACTTAGTCAGCAATCTTCTGTTATATAAATTTTTAAAAAAAAAGCAAAAATTAAGAGCACGGAGAATACTCTGGATTGCAAGACAGGTGGTGTAATCTGAATCCCTATGGCTTTCAAAAGTAGGACATAGTGGCCAATGTCCAAGATTTTTCTGTAGTCCTACTTGGAGGAAGAAGGACAAGATGACTTTTTAAGAAACATTTCCAATTCACTAATCATCACATGAACCATAAGAGTTAAAAATATTTCTACTTGCCAGAAGCTTTCACAGTAGTCTCTTTTAAAGCAAAGATTAGAATTCATTGATTTTGACTGTAGAACATGCTACTGTCTATGTTCTATTAAAAAAAAAAAAAGTCATAGCCTCTCTTATAATCTGTGATAAATGAGTTGCTATGGAACATCCCCTCTACAAATTAATTTTTTTTTATCCTATCTCCCTGGCCTCAATGCTTTGTTTTATGATATGCTGCTTTTACGCATAGAATGTTTATGATTACACACAGAATTTAAAGAATTAAAAAAAAAGTTGAACTTCTGATAGGATATATTATTCTGAAAACGTGAAGGTATATTATAAAGCCTTTTAAAATAAAAAATTAAATACTGGCAATGTTTTTTTTTTTTAACATGGAATTATAATTCAGTAGCTAGAAAATGTTTACCTTTATACTCATTCAATTACTGATGTCTCTATTTGAGGGAGCAGTACGTGATTTTTAGTCAAGAGGGATTTTAAAACATTGATATAACATTTCTGCTATAGCGTGTCTTTCTACTGTTTCATTAATAAAGGACTAAAAGCCCCTTCATCGTTTCACCACCTGATAAACATTGATCTATAGGTCACCTTCTGACCATGCAAGGGTGCTCCTTAATTCTTAATTTTCAGGGATGAAATATTTCCCTAATACCTATATATTTCCTTTTGAAAAACGTGTTTCTCTATCTTGGGTGTCTTTTGTGAAACTGATTTTTGCCATTACATTTTAAGTGGGACATTGGAGCCATTTCAGAATCTCACCGAGGAGCATGGAATGAAGTGTGCTTTCCTTCTTTTCCATCCTCTTGTAGCTCTCTTAGCTGTTGCTATGGTAACAGACTAGCAACACTTGTAGAGGAAACTATGCTCAGACTAAGGCCAGATGGAGGGAGTTGGTGCCAGTGGCAGCATCGCAGGGAAGCTGTGTGTAGCAGTGATGAATTGGAACGTGTCTGTGTTCCTCTCCAATAGATAGGCAAGACAGGAAGAGAAGAAAAGGGGCAGAAATTATGGAGCACCATATAAGCTATGCAATTGTTCACTTAAGTGTAGTCCATGTTAATGTGAAATTTAGATTTTCTACTTTTTTTTTAAATGATGTAAAATATGATGTCTATGTTCTATTAAAAAAAAAAGCTTAATGACATAACCTCTGTTATAATTGACTCGCTATGGAACATTCCCTTTACAAATTATATTTTTTACCTATCTCCCTAGCTAGCGTCACGACTAATGATCTCCTGAATTCTTATTATTAACAGTATGTCTCTTACTGTTGATGGTGGTGGTGGGAATATTTGTTTTCATTAAGAAACGTCACCATTAGTTTGCAGTTTTGAAGCTACCAAATGTGTAACATTTTTTCTGTTATAAATATTCTTAAAGACATTTCTTTAGAATTAAAAAGAATTTTCAAATCTCAATGAGCTATTATTATATAATAATCAATATGAATGTTAAATGAATGGAAAAGAAGAATAATGATTTAGTAATAAAGCACAGATTTCCATAAAGAGCTATACTTTTAAGCAAGCAATTTATTCGCAGGGAGAAGTTTTAAAGCCTTTCCAACTCATGGCGACCCTATGTGTGTCAGAGTAAAACTGTGCTGCATAGAGTTTTCAGTGGCTGATTTTTCAGTAGATCGCCAGACCTTTCTTCTGAGGCACTTCTGAGTGGACTCGACCAAGCAAGCTTTTGGTTAGTAGTGAGGGTGTCAACCATTTGCACCCCTCCCCCATAGGCTCCATTTATATATATATATATCTATAAACACACCTCTTGTTGTCCAGTTGATTTCAATTCATAGTGACCTTATAGAACAGAGTGGAACTGCCCTATAGAATTTCCAAGAAGCTGCTGGTGGATTCAAACGACTGACCTTTTAGTTAGCAGCCATAGCTCTCAACCTCTGCACCACCTGGGCTCTTAGTGTACATACACACACACACACACACACACACATATATACATACACATATGTATGTGTGTATATATATACACACACACATATATATATATGTACATGTATATAAATGAAAAATATACAGAATAATATAATAAGCTTCCACATGTGAACTTTTCTAGTTGGTGTTTTATTTTTATTATTTTTTACTATATACATATGCATTCATTTTTTAACTTTTTATTAGGAAATTTCAAATGTGTTCAAAAGTGGAGAGAATAATATGATTTACCCTCCCCCAGCTTCAACAATTACCAACACTTGACTACTCTTGCTTCATCTATATTCTATATGAAAACTCCTTCCCAAATGATTATGAAGAAAATGCCAGAGAGAATATCATTTAATTCCTAAACATTTGAATATCTAGTTGTAAAAAAACAGGATTCTTAAAGACATAAAATATTATCATGCCGAAAATAATTAACATTATTTCTTTATTTTCATCAAATATTCGGTGCAAATTTTTCGAATTGTCATTCTCTTTTAAAATCTAAAACCTTTTTTTTAATCAGAATCCAAATAAAAATGTCTTTTAAATATCATTTAATCTAAATCTAGATCTAAAATCAACCTCTCTCTCTTTCCTTTTCCCTGTCTCCTTCCTTTCGTCTTTCACTCCTTGCTTCCCTCTCTGCCTTTTTTTCTTCCCTTGCTGTTTATTTGTTGGAAAAACCTACTCGTTTGCCTTTGGACTTTTCCAAGGTCTGGGGTTTACTAGTTTCGATATGTTCCTCTTTCCCCTTTATTTCCTGTAAATTGTAGTGAGATTGAAGTTAGATTTTTTTGGCAAGAATTCTTTATAGGTCGTGCTGTGTACTTCCATCAGAAGGAAAATAACACCTCTCTGTGGTGTTAGCAGCCGTTACCTAAATCTGTTATTTCATTAAATGTTGCAAAATGGTGATATTCCACTTCACTAATTCCTTCATTTATTTGTTGCGTACTTAACATTTCATCAAATATTTTGTAAAGCTGAGGTAAAGTTCATATAAGAAAGTGAAGATAAAAGCCTGATTCTTTCCATTAATTTGTTTATTCACTTAAACTATTGAATTATATTCCGTCCTATGTATATACCAACCTTTTTTTTTTTTTTTAATTATACTTCAGGTGAAGGCTTACAGAACATATGGTTTCTCATGAAACAGTAGTACACATGTTGTTTTAAGACATTGGTTAACAACATATTAACCCCACAACATATTAACCCTCTAACTTCTCAACAATTTTTTTTTTTTGGTGAAAATACACATAGCCAAAGATACACCATTTCAAAAATTTCTACATGCACAGTTCAATGACATTGACTATGCTCTTCCAATTGTGCTGTTATTCTCACTTAAGATGAAGGCTTACAGACCAAAATAGTTTCTCATTTAACAGTTACTACAAATGTTGCCCTATGAC
>NW_004444010.1:933911-935140 GCF_000243295.1 Trichechus manatus latirostris | reverse complement strand
GGCAGGGCAGGTCTAGCTGAAGAGGAGTTACTGGGATGAGTTGTTTGTGGCACTTACTGCAGCCACCAGAGCGGGTCGGTAATCAGTGCAGGGCAGGTTCCAGTAGGCCGTGCCTGTGCTGCTTGGTGGTGTGATGTCAAGCGCATGGTGCAGGTAGGCAGGATGCATCGGGGAGATTGTTATGTGTGGAGCTAAGATGGATATGGGAGAGAGGAACAGCAGCCAAAAAGATACAAACAAACAAAAAAGAATGCTAGGGGAGCTTGCCATTGGAGTGGAGAGATGAGAGACTATGAAACAGAGAAAAACAGAAAGGGGAAGAGGAAGAAAAGAAAAGAACGAATATATAAAAATCAGAAAGTTTAAAGAACCGCAAAGTTTCCAGGGATCCCACTGGTGCAGCTATGAGGTCTGGGGAAGTTGCTCTCAGGTGTTGCAGTACAGCCTGGCTACAAGGCTTAGAGGTATACAACGCCTGGTATTCAGGGAACAGAAAGAGAAGGAAACTATAGAGAGACAAGAAAGTGAGCAATGAAGAAAGACAAAAAGGGAATAAGAGGGAAAAGAAAACAAAACCAATTAAAAAAAGAAAAGAACAAGAAAGGCCCCCAAAAAAAACAGAAAAAAAAAAACCAACGAAGAAAGAAATGCCCCCAGGGGTCCCTCTGTACGTCTGTGGAAGCAGAAGGGGAGTCTCCTTGCCATGCAGCTCTGCCTGGCCAGAAAGGGATCCCAACTCAAGAAAAGGAAAAGAAAACAAACAAACAATTCAAAACAAACAAACGAACAAAAGCCCCAGGATCCCACCATCGTGGTAGCCCAGACTGGGAAGCAGCTCCTCACTCAAGTGGAGCTCTGCAGCCCCTCAGGAAAAAGCAAAGATGGTGCATGGAGCCAGGCAGTCAAGCAAAAGGAGGGGGAGGTGGTGAGAGGCAAGCAAGAAATCAAAAGAAGCAGGAAAAAAAAAAAAAAGCAACACCAGCAGCCAACAAATGGCACTCAGAGAGCCAGCTAGTGTGGGCTGGTGTTTGTGGACAAGAGACTGTGTCCGCGAGAAGCAGAGGGGGCCGAGTGTGGGTGAAGAAGGGCAGAGAGTGGGAAAGCGTATATCACAAATTGCCAGCACTCTGCAGCCCCTCAGGAAGAAGCAAGGATGGCGCACGGAGCCAGTCACTTGAGTGAAAGGAGGGGGAAGTGGCGAGAGACAAGTAAGAAATCAAAAGAAGCAG
>NW_004444010.1:897690-932557 GCF_000243295.1 Trichechus manatus latirostris | reverse complement strand
TTTGTTCTATAAACCTTCATTCATCTAAAGTACAATAAAAAAAGCTAAAAAAAAATTGCTCTTTCCTCAAAATCCTCTTATTTGTATTTTTAACATTTATTATACTTATATTATTATTGTTGTCATTGTTAATCTCATGGATGTGGAATGATTTATCATAATTATTGGCTAATATTTATTGATTGATTATGACATCTCCTTTGTAAATATTTTGCAGACATAATTTTATTTAATATACATAGCAATTTTATGAGGTAGATATTTATCTGAGTTTGCAAATGGGAAAATGAAGACACAGAATTATTAAATAACTTATACATAGTTGCTTGGTTCATGATTTGAACGAAAGTAGTCTATCAATAACAATAGTGGTCCCAATTATTATTTGAAACATATTTCTTGATTATTAGGGATATTGTGCTTTTTATATTTATTGGCTATCCCCTCACCATCCCCCTTTAGAATATTCTTTATTCATATTCTTCACTTTTATTCCTTCTTAGATTGTCTTTCTTATTTGTACATCAACCTCAGTCTGCATCAATTTAAGTCTTAATGTTTTTATTTTTTGAGGATAAATATTAAATAAAAGTGAAGATAGATAGGAGAATCATTTAGATGCATTTGGGATTTAATTTGTGAGGCCATATACTTCTGAATTTTGAAAAGATTATTCATACAATGCCCTGAAATTGACTGGTAAACACTAAGTGGTAGTGTATCCTTTGATAATAGTCTTGAAATTGACATTATTTTTAATATAATGCAAAAAACATATTGTAATTTTCCGCTCCTACTGTATCCTAGGAAACCCTGGTGGTGTAGTGGTTAAGAGCTATGGCTGCTACCCAAAAGGTCGGCAGTTCAAATCCACCATGGGCTCCTTGGAAACTGTATGAGACAGTTCTATTCTGCACTATAGGGTCATGATGAGTCGGAATCGACTGGATGGGAATGGGTTTGGTTTTTTTTTATTCTGTCTAAACAGTCTACATGTTTCCTCCTGTGTCAATAAATGTGGGAAAGAGCAAATTCTAGCAAAACATTAGCTCTTCCCTGAAGTTTATAACCTGACTGAGGTGGCAATTTTAACACAAATTTAATTATTAGAGAATGATTGAAAGTAGCATATAATCAAAGTCTAAGTAATGTGGGGCATACCATCAGTATATGCTCAAAAAAAAACAAAACAAGTGACATTTGTGTTTCAGAAATGTTTTCACATATTTTTGTTTCTTCTTAGGGAACTAAATATTACAGAAATCTAACAGTAAATCAATTAAAAGTATTTAAAATAAATCTATTTCAGAAATAATGTTTTAACTTTCACTTGATTTGAAACACTGGAGTTATTTTTAAAAAATTACTGTCGAGTTGATCCCGACACAAAGTGATAAATAAGACATGATCTTTTCTCTCAAGGAGTTCACTGTCTAGTAAAGCAAAGTAAATGGAAATGAACTGAGTTTTATAAACTAGCATAATCTCATACTATAAAATTCTGTAAATTGTAATTTAGAATGTGATCATTGAGTATGTTTTTAAAGATGGCAACGTATGTGTGTTTTAATTTTTTACTTTCTTCTTTGATTATATTTATATTTTCAAAATACCTGTTATCATCTCCTGTATTACTTTAAATTAAAAAAAAAGTCCACCTATGGAGTACTGGTTAAATTAATTTTAAGACTTCCATACATTAAAATACTATTAAAGTGTTAAAAAAAAAATTAAAGCAGTTCTCCATGTGTTGGTATAGAAACTTAACAAGATGTAATAATTGAGAAAAGCAAGGTAAACAATAAGTGCAAGTGTTCTTGTTTGTGTTTATTTTTGAAAAAAGGATGTATGTGTGCATGCATGTGTATGTGTGCAAATGTATCTGAAATGTTCCAGAAATGGAAGAAACTATTGCTAGTAGTTACCTCTGGACAGTGGGCTTGGAGTTATCTCTTTAACAAATATAAATTTTTGAACTGTTTACACTTCTGTAAATATGCTATCAGCTATTTCTATCATAAATTATTTAGTCTTCAGAAATTCAAGACATTTTAAACGTTTATTTTACAGAAAATAAGCTATTAGCATAGAGACAGATATATTTGGAGCTAATATACTTTAAATTTGTAAGCAATAATTACTACTGATGAATTAATGGGAATGTCATAGTTTCTTCCTGCTGTTGTAACAGAAATACCACAAATGGACGGCTTTACAAACATAAATTTTTTTTTCACTGTTTTAGGAGGCTAGAATTCGGAAATCAGGGTGCCACCTCTAGGGGAAGGAAGGCTCTCTCCACTCTGGGGGAAGATCCTTTCTTGTCAGTGTTCCTTGGAGATCTCCAGGTGGCATCTATCTTTTCCCCATTCTTGCTTACTTGCTCCTATGCCTAATCTGCTGCTTTTATCTCTCTAAAGTTATTGGTTTAAAGCACACCTTACACTGACAGCCTCATGAACATGACAAAGAAACCTTATTCCCAAATGGGATTACATCCACATGTGTAAGAGTTAGGATTTGCAGCACATTTTTTGTGGGGGGACATGATTAAATCCATAACAGGGAATACACATATATTTCTTCTTAAACCATCAAAAATAAAAATGTCAAGGTCCTTCAATGTCCTTTCAATTTGCTACCTTCCAAGTTAATCCCTGGACGTTTCACTAATTGACATTCACATAATTATTAAAAATCTCAAAGAAAGTTGTACAAGTTTTGTTTGGTGGTTGGTAATATTCTTAGGAAAATAAATGATGAATTATTTTTAAAGAAGAATCTTTTAAAAGAAGAATCAGAGGTAATGTTTCAAAGTGTGTGACTAAGTAAAACAATTTTAATTACCAGAAAGATAGCCACCAAGGCCCAAAAAATATATTGCTAGTTTTTATTAATAATATAAATTTGAAAAGGCTTCTAAGGACCCCTAGATGGCACTAGATGCTTCAGTGTTTAAGAAGAATAATCTCTAAAACACTTTAGAAAAGTAAAACGTAGTATTGTTTGTGATATTTCAACTGTATTGAAAGTATGTCTCTTTCTCTTAAAAATGTTTCGAGACTTATTGGTATTATTTATTATTGGTGTTATTAAGGAGATGAGAAAAACTGAAATGGTAAACTGTCCTTGGAGATAATTTTAATGACATTAATAACTACTTGATTTTTTCTACTATATATTCACTTTCATTGTACATTTCTATCCATTTTTTAATCATAAAAATGATATTTTTTGAATGCATTTGTGTTTTTCAGCCATTATTCATTTCCAATCAATTATTAGAGTGTTTGTAAATTATAAAATTCATGTCAAAAACTTGAGATTTTTAAAATTTGCTTTTCACAGGCAGTATGTTGTGTTGATGTTAGTTGCCATTGAGTCTGCTCCAATTCATTGGAAACTTATCTATAACGGAGGAGGTAATCCAGAAAATCCTGTTGATTGATTTAAACTAGATAGTAAGATTTTGAAATTGGACTACATGCCCTTTCCCAGCTTCATGATTGTTGGTATATTTGAGTCCATTGTTGTGGCTGTTGTGTCAATCCATCTCCTTCAGGGTTTCTCTTGTTTTCACTGACCCTCTTCTTTACCAGCATGATGTCCTTTTCTAGTGATTGGCCTTTCCTAATGAAGAGCCCAAAGTAACCAAGACAAAGTCTCGCCATACTCGCTTCTAAGGAGCTTTCTGGTTGTATTTCTTCTAGGACTGATTTGTTCATTCTTCTGATACACCTGTTGTCATCGAGTCAATTCCAACTCATAGTGACCCCTATGGGATAGAGTAGAACTGCCCCATAGGATTTCCAGGGAGCAGCTGGTGGATTTGAACTGCCAACCTTTTGGTTAGCAGCCAAGCTCTCAACCACTGTGCCACGTAGGCTCCATTCTTCTGATAGCCCATGATATATTCAATGTTCTTTGCCAACACCACAATTCAAATGCATCAATTCTTCTTCTGTATTCCTTTCTTTGTTGTCCATCTTTTGTATACATATGAGGCGATTGAAAAGACTATGGTTTGGATAAGTTGCACCTTAGTCATCAAAGTGACATCTTTATTTTTTAGGAATTTAAAGAGTTTGCAACAGATTTGCCCAATGCAATACATCTTTTGATTTATTGACTGCTGCTTCCATGGATGTTGATTGTTGATTCAAGTAGAATGAAATCATTGCTAGCTTCCATTTTTTTCTTCATTTATCATGATATTGCTTATCGATCCAGTTATGAAGATTTTCATTTTTCTAACAGACCCCAAATGGAATGCATGGTCCTTGGGGGCAGGGTCTCTGTCTATTGTGTTATCAATGATAATTCCAGTGCCTACAAGAGTGTTGATGCTTAAAAATATTGCTGGATTATTGACACACAGATTATAGCCTTAAGACTTGTAAAATTTGATATTATTCTTGGGATAATAGGGGCCCTAAGGCAGAAGTGAGCTTGGCACGTTGAAGAAAGAGCAAGGAAGCCAGTGTGGCTACAGCCCAGTGAGAGATGGGACAATAGTAGATGAGTTCAGAGAAGTAACTGGTGCCAGACCCTCTAGTACCACACTTTCCAAAGGAAAAATAACATGAGCCACAAATGTAAGCCACACATGTTTAATTATTTTAGTAGCCACAATAAAAAAGTAAAAATAAACAATTAATTTTCATAATATATTTTATTTATCCCAATATATGCTAAATATTATAATTTCAAAGGTATCAATATATAAAAATTAGTATTTTACATTCTTTTTTCTTATAAGTCTTTATTTTTGAAATTCAGTGTGTACTTCACACTTAGATCACGTCTCAACTCTGACTAGGCACATTTCAAGGGGTCAGTAGTCAAATGTGGCATGTGGTTACTGTATTGGACGGTGCAGCTCTAGTACCTAGCAGACCATTGTAAAGACTGGCTTGTAACTCAAGCTGGGAAGTCATTTGAAGGTTTTGAGCAGAGAAATGGTGTGATATGACTTATCTTTTGACAGCATGATTTGTCTACTGTGTTAATAACGTTAAGGAAGGTAGATGCCTGGATTATTGTAATAATACAAAGGAAAGATGAGGATGGTCTGGACCAGGATGCTGGTGAAAGAGGTGGTGAGTGAGGCTGGGCTCTGGGTATATTGTAAAACTAGAGTCTCTAGATAGATTGAATATGGAACAGGTGAACAAGAGAGGAATCAAAGAAGACTTTAGGATTTTTGCCTAAGTGAATTTAAATCTAAGCAAGCATTTAGGTCTTAACATCAAGATATGTGGTCTGCAAATTGAGATACATGCATTCCAAGGCATATGCTGGACAATTCAGTGGGTACAAAAAGAACAAATGGGCATTTAAATTATTAGGAAAATTAGAACTTCTCCATGGAAGATCGTGAACTGCCTTCATGATTGTAGAGTTCAGAGGCCAGAGCTAACCTTCACTCTATAGAGAAATGCAATCCAATATATTTCAAACATTTGCCATCTCATCAAAACCACAAACCATGGTTCCTTCCATGTAGAGGAACTAGGAAGAGAAGGTAGCAATTTCAAAAAAACAACAACAACAACAACAAAAAACACCTTTGGAAGATATTATATTTTAGGAAAATATGAGAGAAAAAAAGTTAGGGGAAGTTATTAAACTGTTATCCTCCCCATCACCAACACACACACACACACACACACACACACACACATACACATACATCCCTAACAGAACAGTGCAGCTTGACTCTGGTTTTAAGCTACTAAAGAAATTAGTTACAAGTATAATATGGTAAAATTAGGATTGTTTAGCATCTTTTCTCTCTGAAAGTAGATATTGCCTTTGGGAAGCTCGTAATCAACCATCACTTTGCTTCTGCTACCCACTTAGTCATCATTTGGAACTGCTGCCTCTCTAAGTTTGAGCCTGCTTATCAGACCTTGTATAATGTTACTAGCCATTAATCTATGATATGTTACTCTCTCTGGTGGCTTTTGATTTTATTGTACAGAAACTATTAAGATAGAGAATGAAGTAAGTAGGAGAAAAGAGAAGTGGCCCATTTGTTGATGTGTATTTTGTTAAGTTCTAGAAAAAGTGTCACTAGGAATTTTAATAAAATGGGGAGAAAATCATGCCATCCCTTGCTGAGAATTACTAACAAAAATGTAAGTTAACTCACAGAACTTTCTTAACAGAATTCTTTTCTTCTAGTGAAGTGATTTATAGCCTTTAACAGATTGAATTAAGGGCAATATGTTCAAACTATTAATTTTGGGATTTATTTATAATTAAGTATACTTTGTAACCTATATCATCACAGTGACTGATAATCATTTGGTTATGTACTAAGATCAGAGAAATTATTGCACAAACACAACCCAAATTTAAGCTAGAGTTATGAGTTATTGAAGCTACATTATAAAATAACAAAGTTAATAATTTACTACTTAGTTCCACCAAGTTTGATATTAATTCACCTAATTCAAATGTCCCTCACTTGTATGTCTGTATATTACATATTACCCATTACTTTTACTTTGTTTATATGAAAAGCAAATAAAACCCCTTTTTAAACATTTATCTTTAATAAACACATTTCTATAATTTCAATGTGGTTTACAAAGTCTTGGAAAATTACTCCAAGTGAAATAATCAATAATTTTTTTAAAAAAATATGTTCTTATCTGAACTATTTGGCATGATTCTTCGCACTGTCAAAATCCACCAGATAAGCACATAAGCTTCTGCTTGTTCTAAACTTTGTACTCTGGCCAGAGCTGGATTTAGGCAAAATGTCTTAGCTAAAATGTTAATTTTAATTTTAAAGTTAGAATGATTAATATTTTTCAAAATTCCCCAAACTATTCAGATTTAACCAGAAATGAAGATGCTACCTGTATGTTTGTCCCTGGAAACACCCATGGTATAATTTTGTCAGTAGGGAAATGTTTCAAGAAAAGGTGTTTATTAACTATAGTATTCTTTACAGTATGTAGTGAAGAATTATAATAATATAATTGCTGAATCCTTAATATGTTTCAAAATTATAAGTGACCAATGCAGTGTGTAGTTATGTATTTATGCCTGTGGTTAGGTTAGCATTTTTTTGTGTGTAGATCTGTGTAAAAAAAATCAGCAAAGCAGATCGTGAAGTGAAAGATGCTAAAAGGAAAAAAATATATATATTGGATCTGGAATTAGAATTTCTTGGTTTGTCAAACATTTTGTTCTGTTTACATAATATGTTGCATGGGGTTATATTTCTAATGTACATAATTTTCAATACTATATCTAGTTTGACATTGAAGCTATTTTTGATTCAATCATTGATTTATTCCTAATTCAGTAAATATTTATTGGGCACTTTCTCTACTTCAGGTACTGTGCTAGGAATATACTGACTGGGAATATACTGAGAACTACATATATGTAGTCTCTGACTTTGTGGAGGTTATATTCTAGTACAAGAGAGGGTCAGAAAGATAATAAACAGGGACACAAACAAAAACATAATTTTGAATTTTATAAATTTTCAGAAAGCATTTATTATAATACATAAACATTCCTTTACATAAAAGGAATGTATAAAATACTGCATAAAGAGTGGAAAAACCATAGCTGTGAATGCATTAGAATAACATTTTTAAAGTAATATAGATTTATTTTTTATTAGAGTGCAAAATAGACTAAATTGAAAAAAATAGTCTTAGATTGGCTGTGATATTTTACCAGTTCTTTTTTAAGTTTTCATATGATCATGATGCTTCATTATTCCTTTTTCTTGGTGACTTGAAATATAATATATAATATGATATACCATAATGTAATAAAACATAACACACACATATATATGTATATATATATATAAGTATATATATGTGTGTGTGTGTGTATGAATATGACCATCTATCATTAGAGTCTGTGAGACTGAGTGTGAAGGCGTGGAATTTCTGAAGAATCATCAATCCTCTATAGCTTTTGTGATTCTCAGGTATATACTTGTCAAGTTTCTTATTATCAGAAAATAAACACCATTTTCTGGAATTGAAACCAAATACAATTATATTTTCCTGTTAAATACCTACAGAGATCCCCACTATTGCTTCCACAATAAAATTTAAATGCTATTCCACGAGCTTCCTGGCTTTTTCCTCTAGCTGTCTTTTCATCCACAATAGGTATTTTTTTCTATATGCCCTGAGTTATCATCACACTACACTATTACCTCCCCCCCAAAGTGCCATGAACCTTCATGTCTCAACTTTATGTTATGTCCCTGATTTCTTCTCTGCCTTAGAAATCCTACTCTTCTTTCAACCAGTTGCCGTTGAGTCGATTCCAACATAGCAACCCTGTAAGACAGGGAAGAATTGCCTCATAGGGTTTCCAAGGAACAGCTGGTGCGTCCAAACTGCCAAAATTTTGGTTAGCAGCCATAGCACTTTACCACTGTGCCACCAGGGCTCCCTCTTCTTTCAAAGTGCAACTCAAAACAAACATCTTATCTTTGGTGAATTCCAGGCCCACTCACTCTTCTGAAAGCAACTTTAACTATCTCCTATATAGGCTTACACAGCAATTTCTTGAGGCTTTATCTGTTTCAGAGTCAATTAGGTCCATATCAGGCTTTCCAAATAGATCACAACCTATTTGGGGACAGTGATGTGGTATGATTTGTTTTTGTGGTGGGCATTCAGTAACTGTTTTTCCCAGTGAATTGCATAATCGAGGGTTTAGGGCTAGAACTTCTAATAACAAAAACCTGAGTGCCTTTTCTTTGAAGGCTTGTGGCACCTCAGTTTAATGACAGAATTGTGGTCACAAAACCCAGTCTTAAATCATAGACCAAAGATACTTAAACGTCAAGCATAGGAATGGATGGCAGGATAACAGTGACAGTGATATTTATCATATAGTTTTGTGGTTCTCTGTACTTTCCTCAACATTCTCTGGCTTACAACATCCCTTTCATGCCCAATAGGATTGCATCTTTTGAAATTCCTGAGTTGCTTCCATTTTTCCAGTATGAGGAGTATTACAATGGGTTTAAAAGATTGTTTTTCATGGATTGTAATAGCCCTGAAGGCATTTCAGTATAGTATGACAGTGTGGAAATATCATGTGTTTTAGAGCAATAATATGACAGAAATTATTATTTTTATATTATGGCAAAATATAAACGGTCCCTGCATTTAAGAAATATTGCTAGTAAAGTTAGATGATTGATTGAAATCAATTGTTGTAACATGATAAAACTAAATATTTTTGCCCACTTTCCCTTAGTGCAAAATATTTTTAGTCATTCAAAAATACTTACGAAACTACTATTAATTATCAGGAGGGACCAGTCACTGGAGAAGGGTATCATGCTTGGTAAACTAGAGGGTCAGCGAAAAAGAGGAAGACCCTTAACGAGATAGATTGACACAGTGGCTGCAACAGTGGGCTCAAGCGTAACAGCGATTTTGAGGATGGCGCAGGACTGGGCAGTGTTTTCTTCTGTTGTACATAGGGTCGCTATGAGTTGGAACCAACTCAACGGCATGTAACAACTATTAATTGCCTTTCAGTATTTACGTGCTTGATATCCACCAGTGGAAAAAAATACAAAAAAGGTCTCCTCCATTCTTATGAAGTTTATATATTAGCAGAGAGAATACAGAAATAAATTTTAATAAAAAGCGAATTACATAGTCATTTCATAGTTATAAAATTGTACGTTCTATCCAAAAAAATTAACAGGCTAAGGGGCTCAAGAGTGTGGGAGCAAGGGTATTGGGAAAGAGTTGGGAGAGGGCAGTTTGAAGTAATAAACTGAGTGATGAAGGGAGAATTCACTGAAAGGTGTAACTTGAGCAAAGACTTGAACAAGAAAAATGAGAGATGTTGGTTACAAGTCCCATATATATTCATGCAAATTTAGATGATGGGTACTCTCCAGTTGAGACTGCTATATTCACAGTATAGACCACCTTCTCAGAGTTACAAAAATCAGTTATTTTGTATCATTTAAAAGTAGTAAATGTCAAATCAGTATTTCCTCTTCAAGACTCCTGTCTTTCTTCTCTATCACTCAGCAGATGTGATCTGATTATAAATTTCTTTAATCCAAGCTTCTATGATTAATTTACTTTCTTGGTGTTGTGCCAGTCTTGCATTTTCCAAGAACGTGCCTTAGATTATATTGATCTGACTTCATTTATCCCTTTAGATATATTCACTCGTCTGGAAGAAGTAATTTGACTAAATTTTTACTGTTCTTTTCTTTAAACTTTGATGTGTATAATATACTACTACATAATAATATTCTTGCATTATTTGAAAAAAAAACTTTTAAATTTCAAGCCCTGGGAATTGTAACAAGAACTCCCATTGTTTTGTCTATTTTCTCAGGAAGAATAAAAAATCAAAAATTCCCCCTATAAAGGCACATATGTCTTTGAAAAGTTACTGTGGCAATGGATTTTCTTGTTTGTGAAGCAAACACTAGGGCAAAGTTCTGATAGAGTATGACTTTTAATTTTGAAATGACCTGGATATATCAAAAATAGTGATTGGGCCACCATACATTTCTCTAACCGAAAAGCTGATTCTGCACAATTCCCATCATCTTACTGACCTTTTAAATGTACTGTGCTGTTCTAGAAAATGTGTTTGATATTGAACAAAAAGTATTTTTAAGAAAGCCTTACTCTGAGTCACCATGGAAAAGTTTTAGTCTTTTTGTATGAATTCACCGAATGCAAAACAGCAAAAAATAGTGCTCACCATTTTTGAATTCTCAAATATTTATCTGATGTTATGTACTAAATGTTAGTTTAATTCTGTTTATCAGAGAACAGTTTTCAGTAACTAAAATTGTTGTTGATTGTACTATGGACGAAGATCTAAAGTTGTTAATATATGGATATTTCTACTTCTACATGTTTTGGTATTAGACAGAGAAAAGTTCCAAGTTTTAATATATCTTTTACAATTGCACAATTTAGGAAGATAAGAAACAATAATTACTAATGGGATGAAAAATGTCTGATAAATTGCAGACAACACTAATGGGAACGTACAAGAGATACTCATTAAATTTAGGCAGTAGAAATTGAATTTTAGACAAAATGGGTAACTGCAAATAATCTGCTTTACCAACTAAAAAAGAAAATTTCACTGATTGATATTATTGGCTTCATATTTGAAGATTTATATACATTTTCTCCTAATTTTAAAAGCTCATAAAAGTTTTAGTTGTAAAGCAATAATATTTCTTTACAATACTTCTAAAATGTTTCACTTAAATTATACATTAAAAATTTTGATCAGAAATTTTATAACAGATTTGTTATTTGTTTTTTTGGTATGGTTTAAAAGTTTATTTAAAAGTTCTTTATGTACCACCATTAATAGAGTATGAATGATCCTCACACATACTTGGATAAAGCTATTTTCTTTCCTCAGAGCACACAGGTTAGTAATGGATTTGGTGGTATGTGGTAGCCTATCTCAAGTGAAGAAAACATGAAAGTAGACTAATTTAGAGCCATAAATTTACTGTGAATTGTTTACTTTTTAGTGTTGGTAGTGTTGGAAGTAGAAGATAAAGACCTTATTGATACCATCCAATGTGCTGAACACTGGGTTGGGCATTTGGCAAACCTGTTATTATTTTTGTAACAACCACAGAGGCACAGGAGGAGACATTGTTAGACACATTTTCACATAAGATTAATCAAGATCTCATACATAGAACATGGCAGAGCTTGGGATCAGACTCAGGCCAGTCTTGATACATATACTTCACTTTTGAATTGCTGTTTAGCAGGGGCAATATTCACCCAGGATGCACTGGTATTACTAGAATGCTTCACAATGATCCAAGTTTTGAGGGTTTATTTATTTATTTTCTTTTTCTTAAAAAAAAAACAAAAACAAAAAACAAAAACTCCTGTTACCTGCTGGGCACTGTGCTATGTGGTGAAGCTATGGCAGTGCAGACGGTAGATATGGTCCATAACCTCAGGGATGGTCACATGGGCCCGTCACACCAGTTTATATTACTCATTTAATTTTCTCAGAGATTCCCTGTTTATTACCTCACTTGCACTCACTTGCATTTTCTAAATGGAGAAAAAGGATGAAAATATGGCTAATGCAACAAGACTTGATGGTGTATAGTTCTGGACACACCCATTATGGTGTTTCTTTTATTTGACATCATATGCTATATTGTCTTTTACACGTCTCTTAGCTGAAAAATGGTTCTTTGTCCTTGGTATGTATTTGAAATCTGGCCCCACTTCTAGCTCGGTAAAATTTGGCAAGTTACTTAATTTCAGTGACCCTTTGTTTTCTTATCTATGAAATGAACATACTTGGATAATATCAATCTTGAGGCTTTTGTGAGAATTAAATACATAAACATTTACCAATTAATCAATATATAATAATTCATAGTATATATGAATCCTTCTATTATAGTTTACAAACTCTTGTATGTGTGACCGTCAGACATTCTGAATAATGTTAACACTTTCTTCCCAGTCTCAGTGTAGCTTTGGACAGGAAGAAGGTCTTGTATTCTGGATACGTAAAATAGTTTGTGATTGTTTAGACCATGATTTCTGGAGTCAGACTGCCTGTGTTTGAACCTTATGCACACCACTTACTAAGCCTGAGAAATTTACTCAAATTCTTTAAGCCTCATTTTCTTACTGTGAAACCCATATAATAATATATAACTCAAATTATTATTGTGAGGATTAAATGACATAATGTGTTGAAACCAGAGTAAGCACTCAAAAATTGTTGCTACTCTTATTATTATTACTTAACTTGGCTTAACTAACAGGTGGCAGGGTAATAATCTTCATATAGGAGATCTCCATATAGAAACCTACTTTTTAGCACAGGGAGTTATCACTGTTGACAATAGCTTCATTCCAGAGAGGATTAGAATAATCTGGCGGCTCAGTGGTTAAGAGTTTGGCTGCTTACCGAAAGGTCAGCAGTTCAAATCCACCAGCTGCTTCTTGGAAACCCTATGAGGCAGTCTACTCTTTCCTGTAGGGTCACTATGAGTCGGATATGACTTGACAGCAATAAGTTTTATCTCTTTATATATATATATATATATAAAATACATCATGGATTGAATTATGTCCCCCAAAAAATGTGTGTATCAGTTTGGCTGGGCCATGATTCCTGGTATTGTGTGATTTTCCTGTATGTTGTAAATCTTGCCTCTATGATGTTAGTGAGGGAGGATGGGTGGCAGTTGTGTTAGTAAGGCAGGACTCAATCTACAAGATTGGATTGTGTCCTGAGACAATCTCTTGAGATATAAAAGAGACAAGTGAGCAGAGAGACAGGGGGACCTCATACTACCAGGAAAGCAGTACCAGGAGCAGAGCGTGTCTTTGGACCCGGCGTCCCTGCGTGGAGAAGCTCCTAGTCCAGGGGAACATTGATGAGAAGGCCAGCAGAGAGAGAAAGCCTCTCCCTGGAGCTGATGCCCTGAATTTGGACTTCTAGGCTACTTTACTGTGAAGAAATAAATTTCTCTTTGTTAAAGCCATCCACTTGTGGTATTTCTGTTGTAGCAACACTAGATGACTAAGACTATACACACACATATATATATGTATGTATATATATATATATATAGCTACATATGTATTTTTTTGGTTTATCTGTTCCTGTTCCTCTGTTACAGACCTTCACCCTCCTGCACCCACATGAGAATATAGCTTCATGTCTTAGTAATACTTTCTCTTGACCTCTTGGATCTTCCCTAGTACAAAAAGCTGAGAACTACCGCACTATCACCTTTTGCCAACTTCTTTTTTAACCCTGAATTTTCTTTATTTCCAAGTATGTGAATAAACACCTTTATGATTTTGCTTTTGGAGAATAAGAGAAAATCACTGTTATAAAAAGATAAGATTCAAATTAATCCCTAGGCCAGAACACTGCTGAATAGACAGTTTAGATAAAATATGAGTACCTCTTTGTTGCACCAGTTGTTGGAAATTGATAAAATTGAAATTCTTCATAATAATTGAAATAATTTGAAAAATACCTTTATAATTTAGTGATAGTTTCTAATAAGACTAAAGTTTCACAATAGTCTTATATCGTGGACTTTGTTCATTTTTGTAGTGATATTCCCAACATTTAAATTGTTTACCCAACAGAATCAAAGAGGAGACAAATGAGAAAATCTGGGGGAGAGAAAGAGATAGGAAAGGAATCTTGTTTTTATTAAAGACTTTAACAGCTTCAGTTGACTTATGGAGCCCTGGTGGCGGAGTGGTTAAGAGCGTGGCTACTAACCAAAACGTAGGCAGTTCAAATCCACCAGCCGCTCCTTGGAAACCCTATGGGTTTCTGTGAATCAGAATTGACTTGATGACAGCTGGTTTGGTTTTTGGTTTGGTAGCCTTATGCCTTAGTTAGAAAGAGTTGAAATAAAGTGTGCATGGAAGATATTTACATGATACTAAGACATCACTTATTTGAAGTATACTAATCCTTTAGAGCCACCATTGAAGTGCAAACCAATTGCTTTTGGGTACTATCCTAGAAGAGTTTTTGTTGTTTCTCTATTAGCAAATGGAATAAGCAATGACGTAAGGAAACTACACAGAAAACTACCATATCTAACTGAAATCTATCAGGAAATTAGGGCATATGAATGGGTAATAAGTTTACCCAATTTAAATTTTGGCTACAACTCAAAAGGCCAATATTGTATTGCCAAAGTGCCACCTGTGCCCTATATACCACAGATGTTCAGACCTTCAGAGCTGCCTTTCTTCCTATTTCGGGGCCAGTAGAGCTCCCACAGTTCCCAACTTGAGCACATGCACTGAATTGATACTGGCTAAACATTGACATTCACCTTGACTTTGAAAGCTTTCCCATCTCTCTCTCTCTCTCTCTCTCTCTTTTTACCCAAAGTAATGATATAGTAAAAGAATAAGCTCTGTATCAGTAAGAATTAGTTGCACCTGTTATAATTAGAGACCTCAAATAACAGCTAGAATCCAGGGGTTATATAACAGCTACATGGTCCTCAGGGACCCAGGCCGATTCATTCTCCTTTTCTCATCATCCTTAGCCTGTGGCATTATAGTCATTTTGTAATTGCTATAGCTCTCACCTTCCTCTTACAGAGTTTTTCTGATAGCCCCAATGAAGTACTTCTGCCTATATCTCATTGTCTACTCCTATCTGTAAGTAAATTATGGATGTATCCTTTCACCATACTTACTAAATCTGTCTGCTGAGCAAATAACCGAAGAAACTAGACTATATGAAGAAGAACACATCAGGAGTGGAGGAAGACTCATTAACAACCTGCACTATGCAGATAATACAACCTAGCTTGCTGAAAGTGAAGAGAACTTGAAGCCCTTATTGATGAAGATCAAAGACCAGAGCCTTCAATATGGATTACACTTCAACATAAAGAAAACAAAAATCCTCACAACTGAACCAATAAGCAGCATCATGATAAACAGAGAAAAGATTGAAGTTGTCGAGGATTTCATTTTGCTTGGATTCACAGTCAATGACCATGGAAGCAGCAGTCAAGAAATCAACAACATATTGCATTGCACAGATCTACTCCAAAAGACCTCTTTAAAGTGTTAAAAAGCAAAGATGTCACTTTGAGTACTAAGGTGTGCCTGACCCAAGCCATGGTATTTTCAATTGTCCCCTACACATGCAAAAGCTGGAGAATGAATAATGAAGACCAAAGAACTGATACCTTTGAATTATCATGTTGGTGAAGAATATTGAATATACCATGGACAACAAGAAGAAGGAACAAATCTGTCTTGAAGAAGTACAACCAGAATGTTCCTTAGAAGCAAAGATAGTGAGACTTCATCTAGCTTGCTTTGGATGTGTTATCAGAAGGATCAATCACTGGAGAAGGACATCATGCTTGGTAAAGCAAAGGGGCAGCAAAAGAGAGCAAGAGTTTCAACTAGATGGATTGATACAGTGGTTGCAACAGTGGACTCAAACATAGCAGTGATTGTGAAGATGGCGTAGGACCGGAATCAAGTCAAGGTACCTACTAACAATGACAACATCTGTTAGCGAGCCTGGGAAATGTGGTTTATAACTAGGAATACTTCTGACAGCATCAAAATAAAATTTGCATAAAAACATAATTTTTTTTTAAATTTTTTTTTAATGCAGTTTCCAGAAATTCTGATTCTACAGTCTGCGTGAGGCTCGGACATCTGTTTGGAGGTCCCTGAACCATATTACACTTATTGATGTCCCCCAGCTGAATTGCTGTGGGCTGTCTATTTTTCTGTTTTCTCCTTTTGTTATATTTCTCAGCAGCGCCAGCTCCAGAATTTCTGCAGTAGCTTAAGGATGACATTCTTAAGGGGGGAATTGGTGCGTGGTATGTTTGAATCTGCAGAAGGAAGTACTCTACATAAAATTCATAAAATGCCTGCAGTTCAAATCAAATAATTGGGCAGATGCAGATCTTGGATTGAGGGCATGAAGTCCCTTTCCCTGTCATTTGATGCTGCCACTGGTTGTGAACCTACCTACCTTCTAGTTCCCGACATTGCAGCTGACCCTAATTCCTCATGGAACATGAGAAAATCTCTGAAATTCTTCAAACTCATGACCAGCCTTTGTCTTTGTCTGTCTTTTTCAGGTTTTTGGTAATAGTGGAGTCACAGTTTAATTTATCAGATCAATGATAACAAGAGAGAAAGGAACAAATGGGTCAATTAAAGGGAAAATGAGAATAACAATCTTAAGCAAGTTCATTTACTGAGTGCTTATGAAATACCCGAAACTTTACACTTTGTTGAGGATTTCATTTAATCCTCAATATAAACCTCTAATAGATATTTTATCATCTCCATTTTATAAATGAGGAAACAGAAACCCTGGAAGTAAACCAACTTCTCAAAATTTCAGTTGGTAAAAAACAATGGTAAATTCATGCTTGGGTCTAACTTCAAAGCTATGTTCCTTCCACTCTGCCATTCTGACTCTTCTATGAGTGAAGGAGAGAGAGGGACACCTCAGAAACCTAGTAATACTCCTTTCTTCAACCATATGGTTTCCTCTTCCTAATACACTGGCGTGTTGCTAAAGAAGGAGATTACAAAAGGAAAATGTAACAGGTGGATATGGTAGGGAGGTGCCTGTCACAGACACCTCTCCCCAAGAGAATTTTCATCAATCTCTTCACTCCATATCCCCCTTCAACCTCTCTATTTCTTCTTAGCTTCAGCTGCTCCTTTTGAGTTCATATACCTTCACATTTATCAGTTCTTCATGCACTTGTCCAACCAAAACTTTCAGTCACAGCTAAAATCAATCCTCATTCCTCTTCACATTCTATCAACCTCTCACAATTACTTTCAGGCTTCTTACCATGTCCATTCATTCTACATCCAGTGTCTTCCAAGTTTCTACTTGACTAAATCATAGTTAAATATAAATAAACCATATGTAACCAGATTGTTAATATCTAGCTTTAAAGCTTTATTAGAAGAGTCACTGACATCCAAGGTCTTTAAATCCCTCCTTTACTTGACAGGAAGAAAAGGTGGCATATGTATCCTTGTTGGTGATCATGATAGATGTCAGCAGCCATTTCTCTTCTGCCCCTGCTTGGCCTACATTGCTCTTCTGCTGGTCTCCTAATGGGTTGGGTCAATACCAGAATGTATTTTGCTGCTCTGTTGACATAATTCTCTTACTTTATGCCTTTTTAACCTGGGCTGTCATGGCTCTGGCTGCAAAGGACCATTTGACTCTAGTACAGCAGTAGAACACAGTGGTTCAACTCTCTTCTCTGCCATTAACCAACTGCATAAATTTGTACAAATTTGTTTAAACTCTAATAAAACTTATCTTGAAACAGTTGAATATTAAAACTATCAGTTTGGGGTTTTCTGAAAATGTTAAAAGATAATTCGTAAAACCTACCTGGCACCGTGTTTGAAAAATGTTAGCTTTATTAGAGGAACTGTGCCCACACCAACTTTGTAATTTAATTAAACCCATTGCCATCATCTTTTTAAGCCCTTGGCTGCTATCCTTGGAGCACTGGTGGCACAGTGGTTAAGAGCTCGGCTGCTAACTGAAAGGCCCACAGTTTGAATCCACCAGCTGTATCTTGGAAACCCTATGGGGAAGTTCTACTCTGTCCATAGGGTCACTATGAGTCAGAATCAATTCAACGGCAACGGGTTTGATTTGGCTGCTATCCAAAAGGTTGGTGGTTTGAACTTACCAGCCACTCTGTGGGAGAAAGATGTTGTTTAAGGGTGGAAACCCCAGGTTCTTGCTCTGCATGACTCGTGTCGGCCAATAAGCAAGAGAGCCAGGCGAGAGAACAGGAAAGGCACCTTTATTTTGTTGTACAAGGAAAAAGAGTCAGTCGGAGCTGCTGCTGCCAAGACTGCTCCCCCAGGGTGAGGATACAGGTTACCTTTAAGGAGTTTACAAGTAGGGAGTTCATACAAGTTACATCAGCAACATTCTTAATCACACTACGCAGGCGCAATGAGGTTTAATATAACTTCCAAGCAAAAGCAGGATTCAAATGCAAAGTTGAGGGAGAGGAAGCCCAGGAAAGGAAACAGGATTTTTAATACAACAGTATGGAGGGAGAAAACCAAGCAAAGAAAACAGGACTTTTAATGTAACACTGTGGGGGAGAATGTCTCAATGTGGCAGTCTGCTTTCATAAAGATTTCAGCCTTGCAAACCTATGGGGCAGTTCTACTCTGTTCTATAGGGTTTCTATAATTGGAATCTACCTGACTGTAATGAGTCCTTTAATTAGGCTCCTATTAAATATGACATCTAATCCAGTGTTCCTCATATTGCAAATTTCTCTTAATTGCCTTATTTTCTAAGTTTCCTATAGTCTACTATGTGTGAGGGAGGGGAAACAAAAATCTTATCAGGGTCAAGTTCCCTCAAGTCTGAGGGAGGGAACATGTATTGGAATCACATCAAGTCTAAAATCCTAGTCCACTTTATCCCTGGACTTTTTTTCTTAACCTTCCCAGAGAGTTATGTCTTCTGCAGACATTATCCAGAAGTTAAGGGGTGATTTTTGTCCTTCTCACTTGAGAGTCTTAGTCTCAGAACAAACTACTATTTCCAACAAGCCCAGTCTTTCTCTTTCTGAAGGCTGACAAGTATTGATGTAAATGTTGTTTCTCCCATCTGGCTCTCACACACTCAAACTTGTCAGAGTTCTGAGTAGATCTGCAGCTCTGTCCCCTTCTACACTTTATAATTTGACAAATATGTATTAAAACCTAGCAGTATGCCAAGTGATTAAATTTGGTAAAAGTTATAAGATTTTTTTTTTTAAACTGCAATACAATCCAGCATATGACTACTACAGAATGGGAGTTTAGAGTGTCAAGGGAGAGACCACTGATGACTTTGTGCATTAGAATTGTCTTCATGGAAAACGTGGCTAGACCTAAAAGAATGATCAGACTTTTAATAAATGAGGTTTAGTGATGTTAGCTTTCACTTAGGGGGGAAAAAAGACCAAAAAAACACATGTAGTAAGGTGTAAACATGTTGGAAGGTGTAAGATTTTTGTGGAGATACAAATAACTCAATTAGTTATAAGCAAAGAATACATCTAGATTTCATTTCAGCACAGTGAGGCTAAGACATGAGACCCTTCAATGGCAGGCTAAAAAGATTTACTTAATCCATGACAAAGTGGTAAATCATTAGAGGGTTTTGCACAGGGCATGGTTTGACCAGAGGTGTGTTTTAGGAAGTTTAATCTGTCATTGATTTCCAGAATATATTGGGAGACAAGAGACTGTATGTGAGACTGGTTAAAAACGTAAGACAACTGACTGTAAAGGACAAAGCAATCTTTCTCTTTTCATTCTAAATGGTTCTATGATCTTTGAGCTTTTATAAAGAGAATGTGTTCATGTATTGGAGTCCCTTGGTGGCACAAATGTTTAAGCACTCAGCTACTAACCAAAAACTTGGAGGTTTGAATCCGTTCACAGGCACTCAGAAGAAAGACCTGATGATCTACTTGTGAAAGATTACAGCCATTGAAAACCATATGGAGCACAGTTCTGCTCTGATACACATGGGTCACTGTAAGTCAGAATCTACTCAATGGCCACTGGTCTGGGATTATTGTCATTGTTCTTGTATTACTTGTACAATTCCAAAATTTAGCACCGGCTACAGGAAAACAAAACAAAAAGAATGACCTCAATTATTTTCAACCCATCATTAGGTAAAGAGATGTCATAGAATTTCTTAAAGTTGCAAATATAAACTAGATTTCAATAATTTTAATTTAAAAAGTATGCATTATATTCATGAATAAAAATTGGAGAAGAGGTAGTTTATGGGCCTGGCTTAGCAAATCATATGTAGCCATGAAAACTCCACATATTACATAGCCAACTTTTTGAATTTATTTGATAGATTTTACATTCTCCTTTCTCATTTCCTTTCTTTGGTTTGGTTGTTAAAAATGTGTACCCATATATATGATTCTTTTCTATCAAAGTTACTTGCCCCATGGAATGCTATATTTTACAGACTGCTGTCATCATTTTTTCTTATTTTTCCTACTCTTCTTTATACTTCCACTAAGCTTAAGTAGTTCATTTAAAAAATACACCTTGTTTTGTAAACTACTTTAAAATTCATTAGAATGAAAGTACTCATGAATATAAATATATATATTCATTATTACTTTCATATATATGTATTTCATATACATTCATATATATGCTTATATAGATATTTTCAAGCTTTAGTTTCCAAGAAAGAAGCTTATTAAAAATGCATATACCAGGATAGATTCTCAGAGATTCTGATAAAGTGTCCATGTATGAGGTACAGCAATGCTTACTTTGACAAGAACCTTGATGATGCTAATATAAGTGAACTGCCAATCATACATTTAAAAAACCTAATTAAAAGTCTCTTTCCTGGGCGGGGCCAAGATAGCAGAGTAGTCAGACGCTTTCGGTGGACCCTCTTACAACAAAGACCTGAAAAAACAAGTGAATCAATTATATATGGCAGTCTCGGAGCCCTGAACATCCAAGGCATAGATGAGGCACCGGACTGAGTGGCAGGTGAGGGAGAGATGGTTTGGAAGCAGCGAGGAGTTGCTAGTCCTGTCCCAGCGAGAACCTGAGCCCTTCAGGCCTGATCAGCTACAGGATGAGTGGTGAGGCAGGCAAGCAGCGGTCCTCAGGAGGTGCGTTTTTTGCACCCGGAGAGACCCAGCGCTAGAGTCTACACGCCCACCAAGAAACAGTAAGAAGCAGCCCTGGATCTGTGAAAGATAAGAACTTGCTTAGGGCTTACCGCGCGGATCAAAAATACCCCCCTTAAGGAAAAACCTCTCTCCTATTTACCTCCCTGCTCCCTGCTCTGCCCTGGGTCCCAGACCAGCTTCAGCAACTGCTGAGTCTCCTGGGCTGGAAGTAGGACCCCTAACAAACCCAGAGTCATTCTCCCTGCCTTGGAGAGTGAACAAATTAACAAACAGGGATAAAAATAAACTGCCGGATCCCCTAAGCCAGGTACGCAGGTTAGGCACAGCGCCTTTGCCTAAGGGATGCATGGACTTTGAGTGCCTTTCCCCCTGCATAGACTTGTGTGGGCCCATTTCAACAGTGTAGGCCTTCATTACAGCAGTACAACAGGGTATATACCAGAACTCTAACTTCAACTGTTTCAGATGTGAACTGGCAGGTTCTTGACATTTGACACTGCTTTGCCCGTTAAGCAGGGTCTTCACCTATACACATCAGGGGCCTGAGAACTGGTGGCTCCATCCACGCCACCTAGCCACCTGCGATACAGGCCCATGAATAAGAGGTGCCCCCAGTCCTTACAGCCAACAGCATTAGGTGCTCATAGTCCAGCTGCAAAGCCTACCCACCTACATGCTCTAGGGAACAAGGACACACCTTCCTCCTGGACACTCAAGGGCGGCCGTCAGCCCCCTGCCTTGCTGAGAGTGTGTCCCCCTGCTGCAGCCAGATGCCTATTCCTACACCAATCACACATGCCTGTCTAAGACTGTAAGTGAGAGCCAACACTACACACTTGGTGGCTATCTACCTGGGCACCTGAGCTGAATCCATACAGAAGAGTGGGAAGACTCCTGAGCTCTCATACCTAGTAACAGATCTAACCACCTGGTGACAGGACATTAGAGCTTCAAAGGTGCCAAAAATCAAACAAGCTCATACGAGCAGCCTATTTGGGCATATCAAAACAAAACAAGAAGCTAGGACACAGTAAGCAAACATAAGATAAATACATACAATAACATTGATGGCTCGGAGACAACACTTAATATCAAATCACATAAAGAGGCAATCCACAATGGCTTCAGCAAGCTCCCAAAATAAAGAATCTAGAAATTTTCCAGAGGAGGAAAATTTCTTGGAATTACCGGAGGCAGGATACAAAAGATTGATATACAGAGCTCTTCAAAACATTAGGAAGGAAATTAAGCAAAATGCAGAACATGCAATAGAGGAAATTAAAAAGATTAGAGAAGAGCATATTGACAAATTTAACAGGCTGCAAGAATCCATAGAGAGACAGCAATCAGAAATCCAAATATTAACAATAAAATTTCAGAATTAGACAACTCAATAGAAAGTCATAGGAGCAGAATTGAGGCAATGGAAGTCAGAATTAGTGAGACTGAAGATAAAGCACTTGACACCAACTTATTTGAGGAAAAATCAGATAAAATGATTTAAAAAAATGAAGAAACCCTAAGAATTATGTGGGACTCTATCAAGAGGAACAACCTACAAGTGATTGGAGTACCAGAACAGGGCGGGTAACAGAAAATACAGAGAGAATTGTTGAAGATTTGTTGGCAGAAAACTTCCCTGAAAGATGACAAGATATCTATCCAAGATGCTCATCAAATCCCACATAAGGTACATCCCAAAAGAAAGTCACCAAGACATATTATAATCAAACTAGCCAAAACCAAAGATAAAGAGAGAATTTTAAGAGTGGCTAGGGATAAACAAAAAGTCATCTACAAAGCAGAGTCAATAAGAATAAGCTCGGACTACTCAGCAGAAATCATGCAGGCAAGAAGGTAATGGGATGACATAAAAAAAGCCTTGAAGGAAAAAAGCTGCCAGCCAAGAATTATATATCCAGTAAAACTGTCTCTCAAATATGATGGTAAAATTAGGGCATTTCCAGATAAACAGAAGTTTAGGGAATTTGCAAAAACCAAACCAAAATTACAAGAAATGCTAAAGGGAGTCCTCTGGTTAGAAAATCAGTAACATTAGATAAAAACCCAATGCAGGACAGAGCTAACAGATATCAACCCAGACAGGGAAGTCACAAAAGTAAATCAAAGCTAAAACACTGAAAATAAGGAAACTGATGTCAATATGTAAAAGATGACAACATTAAAACAAATAAGAGGGACTTAAAAACCGTACAAAGATTTTTCATATGGGGATGGAAACAAGGAGATATAAAGAAATAAAAGACTTATATAAACTTAGAAAAATAGGAGTAAATATTAAGGTAACCACAAAGGAAACTATATGCTGCCTACAAGAGACACACCTTAGACTTAAAGACACAAAAACTAAAACCCAAAGGATGGAAAAAAAAATATCAAGCCAACAACACTCAAAAAAGAGCAGGAGTGGCAATATTAATCTCTGACAAAATACACTTTAAAATCCACCACAAATGATAAGGGAGGACACTATATAATGATTAGAAGGTCAATATACCAGGAGGTCATAACTATAATAAATATTTATGCACCCAATGACAGGGCTCCAAAATACATAAAACAAACTCTAACAGCAATGAAAAGAGAGATAACACCACAATAGTAGTAGGAGACTTCAACACAACACTTTTTGTGAAGGACAAAACCTGCAGAAAGAAGTTCAACAAAGACACGGAAGAGCTAAATGCTACAATCAACCAACTTGATCTCATAGACATATACTGAACACTCCACGCAACAGCAGCCAAGTGTACTTTCTTTTCCAACGCACATGGAACATTCTCCAGAATAGACCACATATTAGGCCATAAAGCAAGCCTTAACAAAATCCAAAGCATTGAAATATTACAAAGCATCATTTCAGACCATAAAGCCATAAAACTAGAAATCAACAACAAAAAAAGCAAGGAAAAAAAATCAAACACACGGAAACTGACTAACACCTTGCTCAAAAACTACCTGGTAATAGAAGAAATAAAGGATGGAGTAAAGAAATTCATAGAATCGAATGAGAATGAAAACACATACTCCCAGAACCTTTGGACACAGCAAAAGCAGTGCTCAGAGGTCAGTTTATAGCACTAAATGCACACATCCAAAAAGAAGAAAGGTCCATAATGAAAACATTAACCCTATAACTGGAAAAATTAGAAAGAGAACATCAAAAGAAGCCCTCAGGTGCCAGAAGAAAGGAAATAATAAGAATTAGAGCAGAATTAAATGAAATAGAGAACAGAAAAACAATTGAAAGAGTTAACAAGACCGAAAGCTGGTTCTTTGAAAAGATCAACAAAATTGATAAACCATTGGACAAACTGAAAAACAAAAAACAGGACAGGGAGCAAATAACCCATATAAGAAATGAGGTGGATAATATCACAACAGACCCAACTGAAATTAGAAGAATCATAACAGAACACTGTGAAAAATTTCAAAACCTAGAGGAAATGGGACAAATTTCTAGAAACTCACTACCTACCTAAACTAACACAAACAGAGGTAGAACAACTAAATAAACCCATAACAAAAGAAGACAGAAAAGGTAATTAAAAAACTCCCAACAAAAAAAAAAAGCCTTGGCCCGGATGGCTTCACTGGAGAATTCTACCAAAGTTTCAGAGAAGAATTAACACCACTACTGCTGAAGGTATTTCAGAGCATAGAAAAGGAAGGAATACTCCCAAACTCATTCTATGAAGCCAGAATAACCTTAATACCAAAACCAGGTAAAGATACCACAAAAAAAGAAAATTACAGACCAATATCTCTCATGAACATTGACGCAAAAATCCTTAACAAAATTCTAGCCAATAGAATTCAGCAACATATCAAAAAAAAACAATTTGCCATGATCAAGTGGCATTTATATCAGGTATGCAGGGATGGTTCTACATTAGAAAAACAATGAACATAGTCCATCACATAAATAAAACAAAAGGCAAGAACCACATGATCTCATCAGTCAAAGCAGAAAAAGCATTTGACAAAGTCCAACACCCATTCATGATAAAAACTCTCAACAAAATAGGAATAGAAGGGTAATTCCTCAGTATAATTCAGGGCATTTATACAAAGCCAACAGCCAACATCATCCTAAATGGAGAGACTTTGAAAGCATTCCCCCTGAGAACGGGAACCAGACAAGGATGCCCTTTATCACCACTCTTATTCAACATTGTGCTGGAAGTCCTAGACAGAGCAGTTAGGCTAGAAAAAGAAATAAGGGGCATCCAAATTTGTAGGGAAGAAGTCAAACTATCTCTATTTGCAGATGATATGATCCTATACACAGAAATCCCCCAGGAACCCACAAGAAAACTACTGGAACTAATAGATTTTGGCAAAGTTTCAGGATACAACATAAACATACAAAAATCAGTTGTATTCCTTTCCATCAACAGAGAGAACCTTGAAGGGGAAATCACCAAATCAATACCATTTACAATAGCTCCCAAGAAGATAAAATACTTAGGAATAAATCTAACCAGAGAAGTAAGAGATCTATACAATGAAAACTACAAGACACTACTGCAAGAAACCAAGAGGCCTGCATAAATGGAAAAACATACCTTGCTCATGGATAGGTAGACTCAACATTGTGAAAATGTCAATTCTACCCAAAGCGATCTACAGATACAATGCAATCCCGATCCAAATCCCTCCAGCATTTTTTAATGAGATAGAGAAACAAATCACCAACTTCATATGGAAAGGGAAGAGGCTCCGAATAAGTAATGCGTTACTCAGGAAGAAGAACAAAGTGGGAGGCCTCACACTACCTGATTTCAGAACCTATTATACTGCCACGGTAGTCAAAACAGCCTGCTACTGGTACAACAGATGCACAGACCAATGGAACAGAATTGAGATTATAGACATAAATTCATCCACCTGTGAGAAGCTGATATTTGACAAAGGCCCAAAGTCCATTAATTGGGGGAAAGACCGTCTCTTTAACAAATGGTGCTGGTGTAACTGGAAATCTGTCTGCAAAAAACTGAAACAAGACCCATACCTCACACCATGCACAAAAACTGACTCAAAATGGATCAAAGACTTAAATATAAAATCAAAAATGATAAAGATCCAGGAAGAAAAAATTGGGACAACACTAGGAGGCCGAATACATGGCATAAACACAATACAAACCATAGGTAACAATACACAAGCACCAGAAGACAGACTAGATATCTGGGAGATCCTAAAAATCAAACACTTATGCTCATCAGAAAACTTCACCAAAAGAGTCAAAAGGCAGCCTACAGACTGGGAAAAAAATTTTGGCTATGACAAATCCAATCAGCATCTAATCTCTAAAATTGACAAGGTACTGCAAAACCTCAACAACAAAAAGACAAATAACCCAATTAAAAAATGGGCAAAGGATATGAACAGGCACTTTGCCAAAGAAGATATTCAGTTGGCTAACAGACACGTGAAGAAATGCTCACAATCATTAGCCATTAGAGAAATGCAGATCAAAACTACAATGAGATATCATCTCACCCCAACAAGGCTAGCATTAATCCAAAAAACACAAAATAATCAATGTTGGAGATGTTGCAGAGAGACTGGAACACTTATACACTGTTGGTGGGAATGTAAAATGGTAAAACCAATTTGGAAATCAATTTGGTGCTTCCTTAAAAAAATAGAAATGTAAGTACCATAAGATCCAGCTATCCCGCTCCTTGGAATATATCCTAGAGAAATAAGTGCTGTCACACGAATAGATATATGCACAGCCATGTTCATTGCAGCACTGTTCACAATAACAAAAAGATGGAAACAGCCTAGGTGCCCATCAACAGAGGAATGAATAAACAAATTATGGTATTTCCACAAAGTGGTATACTACGCAATGATAAAGAACAACAGTGAAGCCATGAAATATCTTATAACATGGAGGAAGCTGGAACTCATTATGCTGAGTGAATTTAGTCAGTCACAGAGGGACAAATACTGTATAAGACCACTATTATAAGAACTCAAGAAAAGGTTTAAACATAGAAGAAAACATTCTTTGACGGTTACGGGGGTAGTGAGGGAGGGTGAGGGCTATTCACTAACTAGATAGTAGATAAGTATCATCGTTGGTGAAGGGAAGGACAGCACACACTACAGGGGAAGTCAGCACAACTGGACTAAACCAAAGCTAAGACGTTTTCTCAAGACAATCAAATACTTTGAGAGACAGAGTAGCAGAGATGCAGGGTCTGGGGACCATGCTTTCAGGGGACATATAGGTCAACTGGCATAACAAAGCTTATTAAGAAAATGTTCTGCACCTTCTTTGGTGAGTGGTGTCTGGGGTCTTAAAAGCTTGCAAGCAGCCATCTAAGATACATCAATTGTTCCCAAACACCTGGAGTGAAGGAGAAGGAAGAACACCAAGGACACAAGGAAAGTAGTAGCCCAAGAGACAGAAAGGGCCACATAGACCAGAGACTTCATCAGCCTGAGACCAGAAGAACTAGATGTTTCCCAGCTACAACAATTGACCGCCTTGACAGGGAACACCAGAGAGTCCCGGATGGAGCAGAAGAAAAGTGGGGTGTAGAACTCAAATTCTAGTAAGAAGACCAGATTTAATGTTCTGACTGAGACTGGAGGATCCCCAGAAATCATGGCCCCTGGATTCTCTATCAGCCCAGAACTAAAACAGTTTCTGAGGCCAACTCTTCAGACAGGGATTGGACTGTACTGTGGGACATAAAGTGATACTCGTGAGGAGTGTGCCTCTTAGCTCAAGTAGATACAGGAGACTAAATGGGCAGCTTCTGTCGGGAGGTGAGATAGGAAGGCAGAGAGGGTTAGCAGCTGGTTGAATGGACATGAGGAATCAGGGTGGAAAGGAGGAATGTGCTGTCACAGTATGGGGAGAGCAATTAGGTTCACATAACAATGTATGTATAAATTTTTGTATGGGAGACTAACTTGAAATGTAAACTTAATTTAAACTACAACAATAAAAAAAAAAGTCTCTTTCCTTTAACAATCATAAGGACCACTTTAATTGTGTAAGCCCACAAATCAAGGACACTCTTTCTGCTTAGCAAAATTTTCACACATTCAATTGCATACCAAACTTAGAATCTTAGTTGGCTTTTGTCTTTTGCTTAAGGTCAACCCATTAGTAAAATATTTCTCTAGCTACAGTTATAGGGTAAGATTAATAGAATAAGATGATTGGGAGATTGAAGTTGATTTTGTCAAACTTTTTCACAGGCTGAGATCACTGATAATTATAAATATTAGAATAGCCATCTTATTTCTTGAACAAGGAACTAGCTTTTATAGTGTATCCTAGAGACAAAGAAGACCAGTTAACATGACTATTACTCAAATTTATGCAGCAACCAGTAAGGCCAAAGAGGAAGAAATTGAAGATTTTTACCAACTTCTGCAATCTAAAATTAATCAAACATGCAAAAAAGATGCATTAATAATTACTGTAGATTGGAATGTGAAAGTTGGAAGCAAAGAAGGATCAGTAGTTGGAAATATGGCCTTGGTGATAGAAACAACATCGGAGATCACATGATAAAATTTTCCAAAACCAACAAACACCTTTTTTCAACAACATAAACAGCAACTATACACGTGGATCTCAACAGAAGGAATGCAAAAGAATCAAACCAACTACATCTGTGGAAAGAAACAAAGGAGAAGCTCTACATCATCAGTCATAACAAGACCAGGGGCTGACTGTGGTACAGACCATCTATTGCTCATATGCAAGTTCAAGTTGGAGCTCAAGAAAATTAGAGCAAGTCCACAAGAGTCAAAATATGACCTTGAGTATATACCACCTGAATTTGGAGACCATCTCAAGAATTGATTTGATGCATTGAACACTAATGACCAAAGACCAGACAAGTTGTAGAATTACATCAAAGACATCATACATGAAGAAAGCAGGACCCTGCAGTGTTTAGTTCTGTTATTCATAGGGTCACTCTGAGTTGGAACAGACTCAACGGCACTGTATAACAACAACAGACACTTTTATGGTTCTTATTTGTCATCTGTTATCAGGTGAAGAGACTGTGGGTTCTGAATAATGTGATGAAGTCTGAAATAGCAGTGTATGGAGCAAAGAGTGAGTGAATGGGCAGGAATCCATAAATCTTGTTCAGTTGGCAGGGGAGGTCTTAACCACCACACTACCAGGGCTCCTTTAGATTCAAACTAGTTTGGATAAATTCATGAGTGATGCATCAATGGGCCAGTAAGGGAAAATGTGAATGTATTATAGTGATATCACAGAGGCAAACATTCTTTTCCACAGTAGATGCCCTTTGCACTATTTCTTTCTATATCACAGAGAGAAAGTTGCCCATAGAAGCCATTGATCTAACTCCTATTATGAGTAAAGATTTAGTTTATCTATCTCAGAATAAATTTCTTTAAGTCCCATCAAGCACTGAGTTCTTTGAATTTTTGGAAAACATTCTAAAGATAAATGTTTTCATGAAAGATGTACTAATTCCTCTTTGATAGTGGATTTTATCATTACTAGCAGGAAATTCCCTTTGGCAATTCCACTTGGCAAAAATTTCTTTAACAGAGGGCTCATCCACATCGTCAGGACAACGTTTCTTCCTGTTGTCTGAAACTGGAAACTTGGAAGAATAGTAACTAAGCCAATATAGAAAAATGGTGGTGAAAACAGCAAAATGCATGACCATTTCCCATGATAACACTTTCATTTTGCTTTTAAGTAGTAGGAGGATGTAAGGATGCCTTGCAGATTTACTCTTCACAATGAACATACCAAGTTTCTACTTTAATAATTTAAATTATACATTTATATTTTTAGAAGATATTTTAGTAAAATCTGGAAGGTCAGAATTAAATCGTTTTATTTTTTCTGTTCTGCAAGTAGAGTATGAAGAAACTTGAAATAATTATTACTGTGCTGCTGCAGCTTGCTTTTATACTTGGAGATTCATATGTTACATGTTTTAGCTTATCTGAAGTATTTTTTAAAATATTGTATAAAATAGAATTCATAATTTAAATGACCACAGAACTATAACCAGACTACTATATTACTTAAGGAAAAAAATGTAAGTTGTATTTATTCTATTCTAATTTTGACTTTCTGATCCTAATTGCAGCTCCCTGAGCAACATAATAAGTCAATGAGTTTTAGTGTATAAATCCATCTATACTGCATTAATACTAATTCAATTCTAAACTTTTTCCTGAAAGGATAGCATTTGAAATTAAAACAAACAAACAACAACAACCAAAAAAAGAGTTATTTTTTCTTATTTTTAAAAAGTAAGGCATTAAAAAATCATATATATATAAATATGATGAATAATACATCGCTATCAATTTGATTGTAGTAATCATGCCCATTTTTGTGTATTTTTCCAGTTCTTTTTCTAAGAATTTATTTACTTTTTACAAAATTTTGTAGGTATTCAAGGTTCTGTCTTAGGTCATCATTTCTTATTTTACACACTCCTTGTGGGCATCTCATACATTCTCTTGATCTGGTGGGGAGAGAGGGAGGGAGCTGACAGTGCCAGCTTCATGCGTGTGCACTCCATTGGGCCTCAAGCTTAAAAGGATCCCATGCTTGGTAATAAGCTCCACTGTCACTATCTCGCAATTCTTAATAATATTTGACTGAGGGCACCTGTATTCTCATTTTTCTCTGGACCCCAGAAAATATGTAGTGAGTCCTGGGGTTTTGTGATGTTGGTAAAATCCAGCCTCTCTCATTTCCCAGATCATGAGCCTTGGTGCAGTTTCCTAAGCCAAAAATGAAAGGTTTCCTTTTACTTTGAACAAAAAAATGTCTTAACGTCTAAGCTGTGTGTCTGTGGGGCTGAATCCTCACTGAGGGGGCACCTTTATCTAATTCGTCTTTTCAGAAATGTTATTTTTCCTCCTAATGCTCTGACCGTAAGTATTCCAGTGTCTTTCAAATTCTCACCTCTTGCCAAATCTCTCTTTTGATTGTCATAACCAAATATCCAAATGCCTGTCAGGTATTTTCAACTGGAGGAGCTATGGGCAATTTAATCTCATATGATCAAAAACTGAAATTCTATTCTTTCTCCTCTGAAAACTGCTTTATATTGCCTATATTCATTGCTTGATGCCTAAGCACTACAACTAGAAACCTGGGGATAACCTTGTCTCTTTCTTCCTCTGTCTTCAGCATCCAGTTCATCATTAAGTATTAACAGTTCCGCTTTGTAAATTGTTTTCCATTCCTTCTGCCACTGGTTCAGACCACCATGATCTCAAGTTAGAGTTATTCCAACAACTGATATCCCAACATAATTAAAAAAATGATATTTCTAAAATTGAAATCTTGTCATTTCATTTCCCTGCTTAAAACTCATAAGATAAAGTTATTATTTTCCTGGATAATGCTTCTAAAGACACTTATATTCCAAACTTCCAATATCTTCGTTCATCACAGCCCATCCTCTCCACCCCAGTTCCCTGTCCCTTCCATTACTCCACATTCTAACACTTCCCTGAATTTTTGTAGGAGTCCCTAACACACCAGTGTTTCTCACTTCCAGATTCTTCACAAACTCTTCTCTCTGCGTATTTCATTCTTTATCACTCTCACTTACTCTTTAGTGTCCACTCTGACTACCATTTTGATTAGCTAACTCTTACCCATCAGTCAGATTCTTGTTTTATCCTACAAAATCTACACACACACACACACACACACATTACTTCTTTGACTTCATTTTCTAGTAATCTTCTACTTGCTCCATTTTAGTCATGCTGTATGACTAGCATTTTTTAACGTGGTCAGATGTGCTTCATTTAGAGCCTTTGTGTTGTCTGTTCCATTTGCCAGTGATTTTTTTCTTCCAGAAATTATTAAGGGCTAACTCTGTCACATCATTCAAGCCTTTGATCATGAGGCCTACCTACCCTGATGATCCCAGTTTATACTGCAAGTGGTCCAATTCTTGTCCCTTTCCAGCCAAGCCACCTGCCTTATCTCTCTGATATTGCTGTGTTTTTATGTGTGTGTGTTTGTATAACATATCATCTTCCAGCATAGTACATCATTTATATATTTATTTTGCTTATCATCTATTGTCTGTGTCCTCCCACTAGAATGTAAGCTTCATGAGGGTAGAAATATCTGTTTTTTTAACTGATATATTCCAGGAGCCATATGTACATATTTGATCACAACTCTGAGTATTTCCACAGAGCTGACTCTTACAAATTAATTCAGTATTTCAGAGTTTATAGAGTATTTTAAAATGTTGATGTACCATGACCTAATTTTTCCAAATAAGTTGTACCAATTTATATTCCAACTAATAGTGAATCAGTGTCTTTCTCTCTATGTCCTCAACAGAATAGCATATTCCAAATTTTCTGAAATTATTGGTGAGAAATAATACCTCATGTTAAGAATTATGTTCAGAAATTAAATATTATGTATATTTTTATCCGTTAATTTTATTTTGCCTTTTGTGAAACATGTTTATAACCTTTGAATATTTTTCTATTGAGATGTTAGTCTTATCCTTGTTTATGTGCAATCAATTTTTGCACATTAATTATATTACCCTTTGACTTAAAATTATTTTAGTAAATTTTTATTGCCATTTTCTAATAATTTTTCTTTTGCCTTCTTTTGTTTATTGCCCATGCTAGCTTGAGAAACACTTATTGTCAAGAGTGTCAACCTCCTCACCAACAACACTGATGGCTAATTTTTTTTTTTTTTCTCCTTAATCTTTAATCCACCTTGTCCTTTTGTACAAAACCTACCTTTGACTTTTAAAGAATTAGACTTGGCTTTCGCCTATTATTTCTCAAAGCACATTTTAGGTACTTCTTTTGTCACATTTCCACTTTGAACCACACTTATGTCACCATTTTGAACAATTGTATTGTTTTCATCGTAGTCACTCCCTGAAAGATGTGCCTATTCCCATGATTTTGTGCAATATTGTAAGATGATGAGTGTAACCTCTACCTTTTGCTTCTTTCAGGTCTTCTCAACAGAAGGATAAAAAGTAGAGGGTTTTTTTTTCTTTCTGGAAAGGATGTTTTAGTTAGTTTTAAGAAATTATGGTGGGATATAAAATGTTGTCATGGACACAATACTGACCACCAAAAAAACAAACCAAACCCAATGCCATCAAGTCGATTCCAACAGGTAGTGACCTTACAGAACAGAGTAGAGCTACTCCATAGGGTTTCCAAGACTGTAATCTTTACAGACAGGAGTCCTGGTTGAGCAATGGTTAGGCTCTCGACTGCTAACTGAAGGGTCGATGCTTTGAACCCACTAGCAATTCCACAGGAGAAAAATGTGGCAGTCTGCTTCCAGAAAGATTTACAGCCTTGGAAACCTTATGGGACAGTTCTGCTCTGTCCTGTAGGGTCACTATGAGTTGGAATGCACTCGATGGCAACAGGTTTAGTTTTTTTGATGTTTAATCTTTACGGAAGCAGATTGCCATATCTTTCTCCCGCAGAGCAGTTGGTGGTTCTAGCTACCCACTTTTCGGTTAACAGCTGATCCCTTTAACCACTGTGCCACAAGGGCTTCGTACTAACCACAGAGCAGGTAATCAAGAAAAGCCTGTTGATTCATTTAAACTAGCTGGTAGGATTTTGAAATTGGACTACAAGTCCTGATGCATTATAAAATGGCTCATTTGGGTATGCCTTAGGATATTTTAAATGTATCTTGGGAAGAGTATGGAGCTGAATAGGTTAGATCTATAGTCTTGAAAATTTGTTTAAATTCTTATTTTCCTTTTTTATTGAACAAACGGTTAATGAGTCTTATGCAAAGCAGCAAATACTGCGCAAAGAAATACAATGGAAATACAAAACATCGTCCTTCTGTCCAACGAGCGTACGGTGTTTGAAAAGGACAGGCAAATAAACAGGCAATTACGTCTCCGCATTAAGTGCTAAAATAAAGCACAAAGGTAATGTAAGGTTGTATAAGGAAGGACTTCCTTATAAAATCAATGCCATGGCGCACACGGAAGATTTTCTGGAGAAAGTAAAGGCTATGCTGAAACTTTTTGTGAAAGAGTTAGATCAAATTGTAGAGAAGGTTAAAAAAAAAAAAAAAAAAGGTCAAGTAATCCAAAGATTCATGGGGACTTTAATTACTTCATAGCTTTTTTCTTTCAATGATAAAATAAGATGAACTATTTAAAAGTAGTTTAAGAAAAAGTGGCAGTAAAAGGAGTCATTATGATTACTATTTCTTTATTTTCAAGCTTGTTCTAGATGTATAGATACATCATTTGAAAATTTCATTTCTGTTTTTGAGTATTACAGCTTTGCCTCTCTTTTTACACTGCTAATAGTCTATTAGAAAGAATAAGACTCTGTTATTAAACATAGTAAAAAGCTGCTGTGTTCATTTTTTCCAGTTTATACACTTTACGTAGTATAAAGAACTTTTCTGCTGAATAAAGACAAAATGTTTTGCTGAAAAATTAAGGTTTCTGTACTTTATTTATAAAGTTCTCTTCTGCTTTATATGTGTGTGTGTATGTATATATGTATGTGTGTGTATGTGTGTGTGTGTGTATGTGTATGTGTGTGTGT
>NW_004444010.1:888354-897590 GCF_000243295.1 Trichechus manatus latirostris | reverse complement strand
TGTGTGTGTGTGTGTGTGTGTGTGTGTATTTTCCAAAATGGAACACAAGTGATGCATCACAACCTGCTATTGTATCCATCTCAGTTTCAGTAAGATGACAGATTGAAGGACAAGTTTACTTAGTAAGTTTAAACAGCTATAAATTAAGTCAAAATTATTAATAAAACATTTTTAATGAAAAATTATTTTTATCTGGAGGAATGTTGATCTCACTTAGAATTAAATAGACTCATAACTTTAAGCACATTCTGGTGTATATATTGTACTTTATCATGGAAGACATGATTTTTTTAATCTTTCATGGTGACATATAGAAGGTTAATTTCCTACTGGAAATACTTTATCCATTTGAATTACAAAGTAGATAAGCCAATTTAGATTAGCTGCAGTTCTTTTTTTACACTTTTATAAATTTTAATGAGTAATTTGACAGTTATTAGAGTTTGTGAATTTTAATTTGTATGCTTCCGAAATGAATCAAGTCTTTTAAAAACTAGGGTTTAATTCAAAGAAGAAGCCAAAATACATTCATGTGTTTTTTTCCCTAATATACTTTATTGCCCTGACCTCTGGGTAAAAACTATGCATATAAATGTAAAAGCATTGTGAAAGATATAGCTGGTAGATTGTACACTAAGTTTGTTTCAACAAAATATAAGTGTAAACCATTTTTGTTTACTAAATATGATCAGATATGTGGAAGTTAAAAATAAATTTTTTACAGATGTGAAAAAAGAATACACACACACATCACAGCATCCTGAAGGCAAAAGTCAGTTCCAGTGTCAGAGAAATTCAGCATAGTGAGTGGGAAAGGTACTCAAGACAGTGAAGACCACTAGCCCTTGATTTTTATAGCTGTGGTCAAGGCACAGATTCTCTTTGACTCTATTCTTTCTATCTGAAAAAAAAGAGCAAGATGGAGGACACGTTCTCTGATGGCTGTTGCAGTTAGGAAATTGTATGCTTTTTTAAGACACTTGTTTAGTCAGCATTTTGCCTAGAGCTGTATTGATTGTGAAAGATGAGAGCTAGGTTTCAGTGAGCACCTGCCACATACTGTCTCACTGAAGTCTCATAATCCTGTGGAAGAACAATGAGCTGTCAGGTCCCGAGCTTGATCTTTGTGACTGTGAGATGGTAGGAACAGAGTGTATCTTCCTGAGGTGCAGGCATTTTTAGCTGTATCAGAATCATCCCCACACCCCGCAGGAGAGCCAGTGCTCTTAAGAGTACCCACAGCAACCTGTTTAATTCCTAAAGAAAAGCCTTGGGGTTCTGAAACAGTTTGAAGGTCTTTTTTAATTTGCCATTCCTTAAAGAAAATTCTCTTCTTTGATTTTGAGGGGTAGGTATTTTATCCACACTTAAGAGAAAACTTGAATACCAGACCGCAAATAACTTTGTTCTAAAACTTATCTTGTGTAAATATAAGTAAAAAGTTTAAAACCTTCAGCTAAATATTAAACCTCTTTAATATGAATATGCTTAAATATTGCAATACTTCATTAAATAGTATAATACTAGACCTGGTATACAGTAGTTGTACATATAGACCAGTTTCTCCAAGGTAACACTAGAGGTGATGTTTACTTTTGCTTCTGCTCACATACCTCCTCTGTGTCTTTCTGCTTCTTATTGGTTCTCTGAACTGCTGCACGCCCAGTTTGCGGCTGCATCCTGGATCCCACTACACTCTAGACACTGTAGCACATCACTGGGTAGTGCCCCATTCTCCACATCTGCCCAGTAGCCCTTCTTTTTCCCTTCACTTCATTTTTTTAATATTTATTTTTTGACAGATGGAATATAATGTATGCTATCTCTAGGAATATTTGCATTTTAACATTCCTTTGCTTGTTGTTGTTAGGAGCTGAGTCAGCTTTGACTCATAGTGACCCCACATGAAAGAGCAGAACTTCCCCATAGGGTTTTCTAGGCTATAATCTTTACAGGAGCAGATCACCAGGTCTTTCATCCACGGAACGGCTGGCTGGTTTCAAGCCACCAACCTTTCGGTTAGCAACCAAGTACTTACTGTTGCTCCACCGAGGCTGTTTATTCTTTTGCTTAAACCTAAATTAATAAAGCAGAATGGCTGCATATCAAGCATACATATAAATGTTCCAGGGATTGTGTTCTCCCCAAACATTTGTGATTCATCAACACAGGGCAAATTGTCTGGCCTACAGTACGCACACATTGATGAATAAGTGACCCTCATATATCTTCATTTAAGCAAACACCAGATCCATTAATATTTTAGTGTGTCGGTATTTATAAACTCAAATGATCTTACAGTGTGATTTTTTTATGAAGTAAGCTAACTTTATCAGTTTCTTTACATACTTTAATTCTAGAATGATAAGAGATGAAACAGGAGAAAGGTTGGATAATTCAGTCATATATGCAATACTGAAGGCCTTTATCGTTTTTGTTTGTTTGTTTTTTCTTGCAGATGAGGTTCAATTACAAGATTTTAAGCAGTATATGAAATAGCTCACTAAATGTTCAGGTATAATGAATTGGTTGAATAAACTTTAGTCCATTTATACAATAAATTAAAAGGTAGATATTATAGAACATTAGCAATTACAGCCTGGCATATAATATTCTAATACAGAAATTTTAAATGCTGTCCATCTGCATAGATCAAGAGCTAATACAAATAACTATAAATGATACCTTTATTTTATGGAAAGAAAAGTCCATTGCATATTATTGAATAAAATACTGGCTACAAAAATACAAGTATTGACAGCTCCTCTTTAAAATGATATATTTATAAGTATATAAATAAAATTTCATTTTTATAGAAAGTATATTAATAGAAAAAATACCTAGTAAGAACTATACCAAAATATTAACAGCAGATAAGTCAGTGGCAGAATTGAATACAATTATTATTTACATTTTTTGTTTGTAATTTTTCTGAGTTTTCATCAATGAATATATTCCCTCACTAGTTGTAAAAGGTCAATTTGGTAACAGTGTTTAAGACTGAAGGAATCTGGGAAATGAGAGATTTATGAATGCATTAAAACAGTCCAATTTAAAAAATTATGAGACTATCAATTAGTAGCAGTCAGTAAAGATCGGAATGGGAGAGAAGCAAAAAATATTTTGGGGATAAAATTAATAAGGATGGAAACTGAAAGAGAGAGAGAATGGTTAAAGGTAAAGAACCTCAAAGTTCTTGGCTGTTTGTGTAGACGGTGCTGCCACCAGCTGAAATTACCAAAATAGAGGATGTTTTGTGGGAAAAAAAAGAAAAATTAAGAATTTAGTTTGGGGCACATTGAGGGCTGATAGTAATAAAGAAATAAATACATTTTTTTAAAAAGAAAGATATGTCCTGTAGAAAGAGCCTTTGCAGGAGAGGAGAAGAGTTAGCCAGAGTTTGGACCCTGGGGATAACGAATTTTCAGTAAAGGACAATAACAAAAACAAATCTATAAACAAGGCTAAAAGGAAATAGTCTGATAGCCTGGATGTCTTCAAAATTGAAGAAATAGTTTCAGAAAGTCAGTGGTTAAAAGTGTGAAAAGCAGTGGAGAAATTTAAAAATATATAAACTGCAACACATAAATTGGATATGACACGGCATTTATGTGGACTTCGACAAGAGGAGGCAATGGATACAAAAAATGGCCTAGTGAGCTAAGAAAGTGAGAAGAAACTGAGGAACTATAGATAGCCAATCTGAGTGCCTCTTTTCATAGGTTTATCTTAGGAGATGCAAGGGAATGGTGTCTAGATGAAGACTTAAGTGAGGCAAGTTTTTGCCAATTTTTTTATTTTTATTTTTTAAATGATGATTGAAATATGAATATGTTTATAGCGTAAACCCATTGCCGTTCAGTTGATTCTGACTCATAGCGACCCTGTAAGATGCAAAAATTACTGAAATTAAGAAAAAAATAGGATACTATTCGGTCTTTTGTATGTCAGATTTCACTAATTTTTTCCTTTTAATTTTTCTTCTAAATGGTGCCTGGTTTGGGCAGCATAATACTTGAACTCTTGGCACACACCACCTGACTGAAGATGAAACATGGCAGTGGTGTGAGGTAGATTGTAAGAAAAAGAGAGTTTAAGATTGGAAGCTTCACACAGTGCCATCAAGAAGAGTTAATCAGAGAAAAAGCGAGCCAAAAGTCAGGGAAAACTGTTAGAAGTCAGTTACTCCAACCCATTCAAGAATTAATATAGATCTAGAATATAACTGAAGAAGAAGGGATGAAAAAGGGAGAAAAAAATCAAATAAAAATTCTAAAAAACCAGTTACAGACTAACTGAATGACAATAAATCTCTTAAGGCTCTCTAGGGTTGACAGCTTGCACCAAAGCAGTGAATCTCCCTGAGTCTAGAAAGTTGGTCACTGGTCCTGTTGCAGCTGGAAGAGTCTGGGCCTTGGATTCCCCTTTGATGCAATGTCCTCTTCTCTGTGACTTTTTGGTACTGATTCGACTTCCAAACTCATCTCACCACCACTACACCAATTGCCATCAAGTAGATTCCAACCCATGGAGATACCATGTGTACATAGTAGAACTGCACTCTGTAGGTTTTTCAAGGTTGTGACTTTTTGAAAGCAGATTGCCAGACCTTAGTGTGTGGCACCTCTGGGTGAGTTGGAATAGCTGATCTTTCAGTGAGTAGTTGAGTGCTTAACCATTTGTGCCATTTAGTGACTCCAAACTCATCTACTACTCATCTATTACATCTTCAGTTTCTCTTTACCCATTGATCTAGCAATGACAGTTTTTCTCTGTGTTAACTTCTAATCTTACAATCCTAATTGCCTTGGTTGTGGGATTCTATATTCCAGATTTAGGGCCTGAATTTGCTGAGCCTATTCTGCACATGACCTTAGGAGATAAGACCATTTGACTGTAAAATTCAGATATTTTCATATATAGTTAAAAATACAAATATCCCATTTATGCACACAACTCACTTAATAATGGTATTACTGTAAATTCTCATTGACATCATGATAGATGAATATTTGAAAGCAATGATTTTTTTGCCATATATTTAGCTAAATTGTTTATTTAAAATTTATCAATTAAATATGCCTCTTATGATTTGCAAATTAACAGTAAAATTAATCACCCCTCCGCCTCCTTATAAAGGGTAGTTGTCTATAAATTTGCTTGATGGGTAATAATGTTTCTATAATCCTTAGAAGAACTTTGTGGAGTTGACTGCATCTAAAGGAATCTTGAGTATGATTTTGTCTTGCGTTCAGGAAAAAAATGTTGTGCACTAACACCTCTCAACAACTGCTTTTTAAAAATGCTTTATAAATATTTTCATTTAAAATTTAATGCTAAAAGTTTTAGAAGTTCTCTCATTCTCTATATCCAACCCAAAACTTGGACCCTTGAATATACTTGTTTTCTTTTAAAAAACACAGATTTTTGAAGAGTGTTAAAAAAAATGAAGTTTAGAGAAAACTTCTGTACAGAAAATGTAACTATAGAAGTATAACTTTGAAAACTATAAATTTAAAGTATAACATTAAAACTTTTCTGCCTTTGTGGTCCTAAGATAAAAATGGATATTTTCTTGTAAAAAAGACTACTAAGCATAATACAAAAACATCCTCTTCTATTGTCTCATATAGTACATAAATATACCATAGCAAAGTAATAATGTGGAGGCCTGAATTGATGCTGAATTTACCAAGAAAATGTGACAATGATTTGTGATCTCGAACGCTGGCTGAAATCCCAGATTATAATGATAGTAACCTTTTGGACTCAACCATTTAGAACTTGTCAGAAATAATGAATTCTATCAAGTTTAATGCATGCCAACTCAATAGGACTAAATCCAAACCTTCAGTATTTGGAGTAGATTTTGGCTCAGCCTAGGTGTCTGTTACAGGATTAGCCCATTAGCCCATTAGCCCATTAGCTTAAATTGATGATGGATCTGGAACTCCTTAAAACACAGCAGAGTTTATGTTGTCAGATCCAGTATCAGGGGAGCCTAGTATTTTTTAATTAAGTCAAAATAATTCTCCAAAGTTCAAATAGTCTGTGCAATCATAGAAAGAAGATAGCCAAGCCTGCAATATTTTGTACACTTTGCAAACATGGTATGCATTCAGAATCCAGAAACCAAGTTCCTCTGTTTAGTAATCATTTCATGATTGTAGAAAACATGACAGTGACCATAGAAATAATTAAAATTATTTGATATACTCATTATGTGTAATCAAAAGTTAATTAATCACTATATTATTGTACACATTCATTCTGCAAGCTACTATTTCATTTTTGTTACTTGAACCACAAAGACAGATTTCAACTAGTCTCTATGAGAAATGACAGAAAAATAAACATCTTCCTGAAATCGTTCAGAATTTTTTAATTATATAAGTTGTGTCTGAGCAATTGACTCCTTGATTCTGATCTCTGTATGCTATTTTATATAAACATGAGTTTGAGTTAATGTTAACAGGGGGTAGATTTCTTTTCTTTTTCATTTTTTACCATACAAAAATTTATACATACATTGTTATGTGACTCTAATTGCTTTCCCCATACTGTGACAACACACTCCTCCTTTTCACCCCTGATTCCCCATGTCCATGCAGCCAGCTTCTAACCCTCTCTGCTTTCCCTTGTCACCTCCGGACAAAAGTTGTCTGTTTAGTCTCTTGTATCTACTGGAGCTAAGATACACACTCCTCACGAGTATCACTTTATGTCCCACAGTCCAGTCCAATCCCTGTCTGAAGAGTTGGCCTTGGAAATTGTTTTAGTTCTGAGCTGATAGAGAATCCAGGAGCCATGCTTCCCGGTGTTTCTCCAGTCTCTCAGACCATTAAAACTGGTCTTCTTACTAGAATTTGAGTTCTGCACCACACCTTTCTCCTGCTCCATCCGGGACTGTCTGTTCTGTTCCCTGTCAGGGCAGTCATTGGTGGTAGCTGGGCACCATCTAGTTCTTCTGGTCTCAGGCTGATGCAGTCTCTGATTTATGTGGCCCTTTCTGTCTCTTGGGCTACTACTCTTATTGTATATCTTTGGTGTTCTTCATTCTCCTTTACTCCAGGTGGTTGGGAACAATTGATGCATCTTACATGGCTGCTTGCAAGCTTTTAAGACCCCAGACACCACTCACCAAAGTAGGGTGCAGAACATTTTCTTAATAGGCTTTGTTATTCCAATTGACCTAGATGTCCCCTGAAAGCATGGTCCCCAGACCCCTACCCCTGCTACTCTGTCCCTCAAAGTGTCTGATTGTGTTCAGGAAACGTCTTACCTTTGGTTTAGTCCAGTTGTGCTGACTTCCCCCGTAGTGTGTGCTGTCCTTCCCTTCACCTAAGATAATTCTTATCTACTATCTAGTTAGTAAATAACTCTTACCCTCCCTCGCCATGCTTGTAACCATCAGAGAGTGTTTTATTCTGTGTTTAAACCTTTCCTTGAGTTCTTATAATAGTGGTCTTATACAGTATTTGTCCTTCTGTGACTGACTAAATTCACTCAGCATGAGTTCCAGCTTCCTCCATGTTATAAGATGTTTCACAGCTTCATCATTGTTGTTTATCATTGCGTAGTATTCCATTGTGTGGATATACCATAATTTGTTTATCCATTCATCCTTTGACAGGCACCTAGGCTGTTTCCATCTTTTTGCTATTTATTGTGAACAGTGCCGCAATGAACATGACTGTGCATATATCTATTCGTGTGACGGCTCTTATTTCTCTAGGATATATTCCAAGGAGCAAGATAGCTGGATACTATGGTACTTCTATTTCTAGCTTTTTAAGGAGGCGCCAAATCGATTTCCAAAGTGGTTGTACCATTTTACATTCCCACCAACAGTATATAAGTGTTCCAGTCTCTCCACAACCTCTCCAGCATTTATTATTTTGTGTTTTTTGGATTAAAGCTAGCCTTGTTGGGGTGAGATGATATCTCATTGTACTTTTGATCTGCATTTCTCTAATGGCTAATGATCGTGAGCATTTCCTCATGTGTCTGTTAGCTGCCTGAATATCTTCTTTGGCGAAGTGCCTGTTGATATCTTTTGCCCATTTTTTAATTGGGTTATTTGACTTTTTGTTGTTGAGGTTTTGCAGTATCTTGTAGATTTTAGAGATGAGACACTGATCGGATATGTCGCAGCCAAACTTTTTTCCCAGTCTGTAGGTTGTCTTTTGACACTTTTGGTGAAGTCTTTTGATGAGCCTAAGTGTTGATTTTTAGGAGCTCCCAGTCCAGTCTCTCTTCTGGTGCTTGTGCATTGTTTCTTATGGTTCATGTTATGTTTATGCCATGCTCCTAGAATTGTCCATATTTTTTCTTCCATGATATTTCTCATTTTCAATTTTATACTTAAGTCTTTTATCCATTTTGAGTTAGTTTTTGTGCATGGTGTGAGGTATAGGTCTTGTTTCAGTTTTTTTCAGATGGATATCCAGTTATGCCAGCTCCATTTGTTAAAGAGACTGTCTTTTCCCCAATTAACGGACTTTGGGGCTTTGTCAAATGTCCACTGCTCATAGGTGGATGAATTTATGTCTGGATTCTCAATTCTATTCCATTGGTCTATGTACCTGTTGTTGTACCACTACCAGGCTATTTTGACTACTGTGGTGGTATAATAGGTTCTAAAATCAGGTAGTGTGAGGCCTCCCACTTTGTTCTTCTTCTTGAGTAAAGCTTTACTTATTTGGGAACTCTTCCCTTTCCCTATGAAGTTGGTGACTTGTTTCTCCAACTCATTAAAAAATGCCAGTGGAATTTGGATCAGGGTTGCATTGTATCTGTAGGTAACTTTGGGTAGAATTGACATTTTCAGAATGTTGAGTCAACCTATCCATGAGGAAGGTATGTTTTTCCACTTATGCAGGTCGTTTCTGGTTTCTTGCAATAGTGTCTTGTAGTTTTCCTTGTATAGGTCTTTTACTTTTCTGGTTAGATATATTCCTAAGTATTTTATCTTCTTAGGGGCTATTGTAAATGGTATTGATTTCTTGATTTTCTCTTCGAGGTTCTCTCTGTTGGTGTAAAAGAATCCAACTGATTTTTGTATATTTATGTTGTATCCTGAAACTTTGCTGATATCATCTATTAGTCCAGTAGTTTCCTTGTGGATTCTTCGGAGTTTTCTGTGTATAAGATCATAGCACCTGCAAATGGAGATACTTTGCCTTCTTCCCTACCAATTTGGATGTCCCTTATTTCTTTTCTAGCCTAACTGCTCT
>NW_004444010.1:813459-886201 GCF_000243295.1 Trichechus manatus latirostris | reverse complement strand
CTATTTTTCAAAGTTTATACCAGTCTTTTATTTCTTTATATCTCCTTGGCTTCCTCTCCATATGAAAAATCTATGTCTACATTTTTTAAGTCCTTCTTTTTTGTTTTAATGTTGTCATCGTTTACATATTGACATCTGTTTCCTTATTTTCAGTGTTTTAGCTTTGATTTCCTTTTGTGACTTCCCTATCTGGGTTGATATTTGGTTGCTCTGTCCTGTGTTCTAGTCTTGGGTTGTTATCTGATGTTACTGGTCTTCTAACCGGAGGACTCTCTTTAGTATTTCTTGTGATTTTGGTTTGGTTTTTGCAAATTCCCTAAACTTTTGTTTATTTGGAAATGCCCCAATTTCGCCAGCATGTTTGAGAGACATTTTGGTGGCCGTTTTTTTCCTTCAAGGCTTTATATAAGTCATCCTATTACCTTCTTGCCTGCATGGTTTCTGCTGAGTAGTTCGAGCTTATTCTTATTGACTCTCATTTACAGATGACTTTTCGTTTATCCCTAGCTGCTCTTAAAATTATCTTTCTCTTTGGTTTTGGCTAGTTTGATTATAATATGTCTTGGTGACTTTCTTTTGGGATCTACCTTATGTGGGGTTTGATGAGCATCTTGGATAGATACCTTGTCATCTTTCATGATATCAGGGAATTTTTATGCCAACAAATCTTCAACAATTCTCTCTATATTTTCTGCTAACCCCCCTGTTCTGGTACTCCAAACACTCGTAGGTTATTCCTCTTGATAGAGCCTCACATAATTCTTAGAGTTTCTTCATTATTTTTAATCTTTTTATCGGATTTTTCCTCAAATAAGTTGGTGTCAAGTGCTTTATCTTCAGTCTCACTAATTGTGACTTCCATTGACTCATTTCTGCCCCTTTGATTTTCTATTGAGTTATCTAATTCTGAAATTTTATTGTTAATCTTCTGGATTTCTGATTGCTGTCTCTCTATGGATCCTTGCAGCCTGTTAAAATTTGTCATTATGGTCTTCTCTAATCTTTTTAATTTCCTCTTTTACGTGTTCTGCGTTTTGCTTAATATCCTTCCGAATTTCTTGAAGAGTTCTGTATATCAATCTTTTGTATTCTGCCTCTGGTAATCCCAAGAAATTTTCCTCCTCTGGAAAATTTCTAGATTCTGGAAAATTTCTAGATTCTGGAAAATTTCTATATTCTTTATTTTGGGAGCTTGCTGAAGCCATCATGGATTGCCTCTTTATGTGATTTTATATTGACTGTTGTCTCCAAGCCATCAATAAGTTTTTATATTTATTTATTTTATGTTTGCTTACTGTGTCCTAGCTTCTTGTTTTGTTTTCATATGCCCAAATAGGCTGCTCGTATGAGTTCGTTTGATTATTGGCACCTTTGAAGCTCTAATGCCCTATCACCAGTTACTAGGTTTGTGAGCTCAGGAGTCCACCCACTCCTCCGGTATGGATTCCGCTCAGGTGCCCAGGTAGATAGCCACCAAGTGTGTAGTGTAGGCTCTCACTTACAGTCCTAGACAGGCATGGGTGATTGGTGTAGGAATAGGCATCTGGCTGTAGCAGTGGGACACACTCTGAGCAAGGCAGAGTGCTGACGGCTGCCCCTGAGTGTCCATGAGGAAGTCGTGTCCCTGTTCCCTAGAGTGTGTAGGTGGGTGGGTTTTGTAGCCGGACTATGAGCAGCTACTGCTGTTGGCTGTAAGGACTGGGGTTCACCTCTTATTCATGGGCCTGTATCACAGGTGGTTAGGTAGCGTGGGTGGAGCCACCAGTCCTCAGGCCCCTGACGTGGGTAGGTGAAGACCCTGCTTAGTGGGCAAGGCAGTGTCACGTGTCAAGAACCTGCCATTTCACAGCTGAAACAGTTGAAGTTAGAGTTCCAGTATATACCCTGTTGTACTGCGGTAACGAGGGCCTACCTTGTTGAAATGGGCCCACACAAGTCTACACAGGGGGAAAGGCAGTCAAAGTCCGTGGATCTCTTATGCCTGTGCCTAGGCAAAGGAGCTGTGCCTCCCCTGGGTTACTGCCTTAGGGGAGCTGGCAGTTTATTTTTTCCTGTTTGTTAATTTTTTCACTCTCCAAGGCAGGGAGAATGGCTCCGGGTATGAGACGGCTTCCGGCCGAGGGGACTTGTCAATTTCTGAAGCTGGTCCAGGACCCAGTGCAGAGCAGGGAGTGGGCAGGTAAATGGGAAAGAAGTTCTTCCCTTAGGGGGGTGTTTTTATATGCATGGTAGGCTGGACACAGTTACTTATCTTTTTCGTGGATCCAGGGCTGCTTCTCACTGTGTCTGCGCGGCTGTGTAGACTGTCAGCGGCTGGAGCTCTCCCGGTGTGGAAAACGTGACTCCTGAGCACCGCCACTTGCCTGCCTCGCTGCACACCCCAGAGCTGATCAGGCCTGAAGGGTTCAGGCTCTCGCAGGGTCAGGTCTGGCAACTCCTTGCTGCTTCTGAACCGTCTTTCCCTCCCCTGACACTCAGTCAGGTTCTTCAACTCTGCCTTTGATGTTCAGGGCTCCCAGACTGCCATATGTAATTGAATCACTTGTATTTTTGGGTCTTTGTTGTAAGAGGGTCCACCAGAAGCGTCTGACTTCTCCGCCATCTTGGCCCTGCTCAGGAGGTAGATTTCTTTCATTTTCACTTTCATTCGATATATTTATATTCTTATTAACCATATGCCAAGGTTCTTGAAAAAATAAGACATTAAGATATGATCTTCCCCATCAAGGTGTTTATAGTTTAATGGAGACAGTGATTATATAACTCAGACTTGTGGGAAATAGGAATCATAAACGTTTTCAAATGAGATGACTAGAAAAACCTGAATATGGAGGCTAAGAGAAAGGAAAGGAGATGACGGTTGAGAAGGAAACCGGAGCCGGATCAGAAAGGAACTTATATGTTACAGTGTGGAGCTTGGCCTTTATAGCATATGTTATGGAGTGTTGCTGACAATTTTTAACTACTCAAGTAACATTATTGTTTTTGTGTCTTAGAAACTCTAGTTGCAGCATGGAGGAGGGTAAATAATTTGGGAAATTAATTTAGAATAAAATAACTTAGGAAAATTAAATAACTGAGGTGAGAGATGATGATTGTCTAAATTAAGGAATTTGTAATTCAATAATATTATGGAGAGGGGTTTATAAAACTTAGTTACCAATATTTTAATGTGGAGGGTGAGAAAACTGAGAAAATCTAGCATAGCCCTCATGCTAGACTAACTATGTTTGAGGCTCAAAATGCATTATCTATGTAGAGAATGCAAAGGTATGTTGAGTATGGGAGAGATTAATATAGTTTTGGACATCTTCAGATTGACTTGATTGTGGATTTTGGGATTAAGAGAGTTGTCTTCAGTAGAGATCAAGGTTGTGGAGTTATCTGACTATAAACAGTAGTTGAAGTTATTTAAGTGGAAGGAGTCCCTCAAGGAGATCGTGTAGAATGGAAACTGGGTAATTTCCACTCTTAGAGTAGAGAATGAGTAGCTTGAAAAGAACACTGAGTATAATTGATTGAAGAAATGGGATTAAACAAGGAGCAAGAAAGAAAATGGCATCTCAGAAACAGAGAATACAGAGTGTCAAGAAACAGTAAATTTATAGCCTGGTAAGTGTGAAGGGAGATCAACCAAATGTGGCTTGCAAATTGCTCATTGGATTCAGCAATAAAAATATCATATGCAAACTTCACCATGATGTTTTCAGTTGACATGACACACCAGATTATAAGAGGCTTAAGAGTTGAATACAGGGTAGAGAAATGAATGGAGTCTGCATGAAAAGCTTTTAAGTATGTTTGACTGAGAAGAGCAGTAGGCACTAGTAGAGAGGTAAATATTAGTATAGTGGATGGAGATAAACATAGGCTGAATGTACAATCTTTTCTTTTTTTTAAAATATAGGACAGATTTAGATATGTTTAAATGCTAGTGAGGAAAAACATAGAGGAGAGTCTGAAGAAGAGGAGAGAGGATAATGAAGTAAGGTCACTGAGGATATGGAAGGAAAAATAAGAGATAAACAGAGGAAGTGTCACAGAAAAAAAGAGACACACCACGCTCTAAATTAAGAGAAGGGACAAGTATGGATGTGCACATGCTTGTAAATGACAATATTTTCTTAATAATATATGATTTTCTTGTGATTGAGATGAGCAGAGGTAATGTGGTAGACTTTGGGAGACTTAAAGTTTTAAAATAGTTGTCTTAGAGGATTAGATACATGCTGTCTAGGCATATGCCAAGATAACTACACAGTGTTGGCAACCTAGTTGATGTTGAAGCCATGAGCTAGTTGTACATTTGTGGGATTTCTTTTAGCAATATGTAGAGGACCGTTAGAGAAGTAAGAATGAAGACAGTCAGCTTAATCTTGGGACAGTATATTGCCATGAGACTACAACAGAGTTGACAATTTGAAACTTTCCAACAACTGGCTACCTAAAACAATTTAAAAAAAAAAAAAAAAACAGTTTAGTGAGAGTATGACAATGAAAAATAAAAACTAGAAGAAGAAAATAATGTGATCAAAGAATCAATATTTGTTTATTAAGAGCTCAATTTAATTATAGCAATGTGTTAAACATTTTAAGCAGCCCTGGTGGCACAGTGATTAAGTGCTCTGCTGCTAACCTAAATGTCGGCAGTTTGAACCCACCAGCTAGCTGCTCCGCAGGAGAAAGATGTGGCAGTCTGCTTCCATAAAGATTACAGCCTAGAAAACCTTACGGGACAGTTCTACTGTGTCCTAAAAGGGTCATCACGAGTCAGAATCAACTTGATGGCAATGGATTTGGTCTTTTTTTTTTTTTAATTGTTGCAATTAAATGAAGTTTACATTTCAAGTTAGTCTCCCATACAGAAGTTTTTTTTTTTTACATACATTGTTATGAGACCCCAACTGCTCACCCCATTCTGCGACAGCACACTCCTCCCCTCCACCCCTGATTCCCCATGAACATTCAACCAGCTCCTAACTCTCTCTGCCTTCCCATCTCACCTCTGGAAAGAAGCCACTCCTTTGGTCTCTTGTATCTACCTGACTAAGAGGCACATTCTTCACAAGTATCACTTTATGTCCCACAGTCCAGTCCAATCCCTGTCTGAAGAGTTGGCCTCGGAAATTGTTTTAGTTCTGGGGTGATTCAGAGTCCAGGGGCCATGCTTTCTGGGGCACCTCCAGTCTCAGTCAGACCATTAAGTCTGGTCTTCTTACTAGAATTTGAGTTCTGCATCCCATCCTTCTACTGTTCTATCAGGGACCCGCTGTTGTGTTTCCTGTCAGGATGTCCATTGGTGGTAGCCAGGCACCATCTAGTTCTTCTGGTCTCAGGCTGGTGAAGTCTCTGGTTTATGTGGCCCGTTCTGTTTTTTTTTTACATTTTTACAGAGTTATTGACAAGGCCCTATGGGAGGAAGCACTTAATTCTCTCTCTGAAAAGATTGAAGAAGTCTTTCCTGAGGAAGCGACATTTGAGCCAAGTCTTGAAGTATGAATAAGAAAGTCATCAATCAGAAAAAAGGATAGAAAGGAAGGCATTATACCAGTAGAAAATAGCATATGGTGAACTGTAAGGAGTTTGATCCGCCTCATGCATGGAGTACCTTTACGGGAGAGGTGGGAGATAAGGATAAAATAGTAGTCAGAGAGCAGGTCACAAAGGAACTTTTATGCCAGTCCTAGGAGCTTGGATATCATGCCTGTTTTCTGGGTGTCTAGCAGAAGTTCAAGTAGGACACTGACATGATCAAGATTGAATAATAGAATGGCAATTCTGGGTCTTGAGTAGAAGACATTTTCCAGAAGATGAAACTAGAGGTTGGATAGATAGGCTAAGTAATAATTTTGTATAAAAAATGACAAAAACAAAATAATTTATGAATTAAACTAGTTACAGTAAAGCCCAATGTAAATTTATAAATAGAAGGACTTGACAAAGTGATTTTAAATTTATTTTGAAAAATAAGTGTGTGAAGCACAAACTATTTATATGATAATTATTGTTGTTGTGTTCCATCGAGTTGATTCTGATTCATACGACAGAGTAGGACTGTCCCATAGTGTTTCCTAAACTATAATCTTTATGGGAGCAGATCCCCAAGTCTTGTCTTCCATGGAGTAGCTGGTGGGTTCAAACCACAGACTTTTCAGTTAGCAGCGAGCACTGAACTATTGTGCCACCTCAAGATAATTATTAGGAGAGGGTAATTTGGAGGTTGAGTAATATGTAGCATATATAAAATAATTTAAGCAATGATTTACTGGCACATGAATAGATTAAAAGCTCATTGGTTAAAAAAAAAAAGTACAGAAAGAACATGCATTTATGAATTTGAACTGTATAAGTTCTTGTATTATGTTGCTGTAGTTAGGTTCTGTCGAGTCGGCTCCGATCCATAGCAACTCTATGTACAACAGAAGGAAACACTACCACGTCCTGCACCATCCTCACTATCATTGTTATGCTTAAGCCCATTGTTGCAACCACTGTGTCAATCCATCTCGTTGAGGGTCTTCCTCTTTTTCACGGACCCTCAAATTTACCAAGCATGATGTCCTTCTCCAGGGACTGATTCCTCCTGATAACGTGTCCAAAGTATGTGAGACATCGTCTCGCCACCTTTGCTTCTAAGGAGCATTCTGGTCGTACTTCTTCCAAGACAGATTTGTTCGTTCTTTTGGCCGTCCATGAAATATTCAATATTCTTCTCCAACACCACAATTCAAAGTTGTCAGTTCTTCTTCTGTCTTACTTATTCATCATCCAGCTTTCACATGCATATGAGACAATTGAAAACACTATGGCTTGGGTCAGGTGCACCTTAGTCTTCAAGGTGACATTTTTGCTTTTCAACACTTTAAAGAGATCTTTTGCAGCAGATTTGCCCAGTGCAATGTGTCGTTTGATTTCTTGACTGCTGCTTCCATGAGTGTTGATTGTTGATCCAAGTAAAATGAAATCCTTGACAACTTCAGTCTTTTCTCCATTTATCATGATGTTGCTTATCGGTCCAGTTGTATTATAGGTTTGGCAGTTTAGGTAATTGGAGAAGGGATAAGTTACAAAATAAAGATTTCTACTTCATGAAGATAGGCAAGACCCCTATGTAGGTCTACTGTCCCTTCTAAAATTCCAGCACAATTGAGGAATTTCAGTGCATAGAGGAATACATCTATAATATAGAGGAGAACAAAATCAGGGGCCTCTTAGCAAGACATGAAAATCCTCAAAATTTCTGAAAGATTAAAAACCCACACTGTAACATTCTACAAGGGATCTGCAGAAGTGGGAGCCGTCTGTCCAGTGAAATTATTGAAGCATTTGGAGTTGGAGTCAAAAGGTGTAATGAAGAACATAGCTGAGCAGTAGGGATGAACACAGGGAGCTTAATTTAAGGTCAGTAGCAGGCAACTTTTCTTACTGTTATACATTATGTCCACATGACTCGGAGCTGACTCAGTGGCACCTAAGAACAACAACTGCACCATTCAGCACCCATAGCCACTTCCTACCTGCTGGATACACACATAAAATTTGGGTAGGTTTCGTTTACCCCCATGCAAAATGCCTCATCCTTTCACTAAAGAAATTAAGCACAGATTTGGGGAAAGATGCAGTTTCACGAGATGCTAAAAAGAATGGTGTACATTCCTTCAATGATCTCTGAGAAAATGTGTTTGTTTCAGTCTGAAATTCGATGCCTAAATGAGTGATCCTTAAAAGGGTAAGATAGAAAGATATTCTCAAACATACACCTACAACCTCCTCCCCTCCCAATAAAGGGAATAAACTGAGGCAAAGCGTGGCTACTGTATAGTGTGTTTGAGGGAACAACAATTAAGATAGCTCTGCAGCTGACTTAGAGACTCTGAAGCTGATTAAAAAACAGGTGGAAACTCACTGGAGAAGAGAGAGTATGTGTGGTGAATGATTCCCTGAGTACTGATGAACCCAGAACTTAGAAATGTATTCTACACGTAGAACCTATTTGATAGATGGCTTTTGGTGATAACAAATGTCAAGCTTATATTAATAGGGCTTATTACTTTTCATAGTCCTTCTACATATATTAATTTATGTAATTCTTACACTAATTCTGTTAGTTACAAATTTTCAGCACTTCAAGTGGTCTGGCAAATATCTAGATGCACTATTATCTGAGCTGATGAAGCATGATAAAGCATTCTTAGTTCTGGAAGGTGTCCAAACAAGTGAATCTGAAATCATGCCATTTTCCAATAGACCAAATTTTACTTAACTGTTTCTTGAGTTGGTAGCAGCTTTGCTAACGTTTGTTTATTTTTTAAGTTTTAATTTTGTGTTAGGGTGTTGCAGTAACAATATGTTTTTTTTTCACTAAGTTTCATTAAAATGCAGAATGTGGAATTTGTTCACTAAGATTTGTAGTTCAATTTTTCTGGCTTTTATACCCAAAATCATATCCTTAGTGATTTCTTTGGGAAGGCATATGACAAGACAGTGAACAAACACTACATTTCTGCCAGAGCATCTCTTACACAAATCCACTCAAATAAATTATTGTTCTGAACTTGACTGGGTCATTTGCCCAGAGTAGCAAGATTGCATGCCAATGCCAATGGCCACTACATAAAACATTATGAAGTAGCATTGTATTCATCTTAACAGCTTTTCAGACGCCAGCTTTCCTTTTGCTTGTTTTCCCTATTGATCTGGGGAAATTGTACACTGTACTGGTTTGCACAAAGCCTTGCTAGACTGTAGACGATGAGAGAAGGATGGGGATATTGAGAAAGATATTGTGCAGTTTATCCAAATATAATGACTTCTACCACATTTTTTTTTTTTTTAATGTGGAAAATACCAGGAAAGATCTTTGCCAGTAAAGGTTTAAGGGGGAAATTGCTTATATAGTGTTTCATCCCTGGCTTATCCTCCACTATATTTTATCTTAAAATCATTCTTTTTCAATTTTTAAAATAAAAGGTATCATGTAATTTTACATGTGGAATGTATTTCATAGTTCATTTCCTCTGTATCCTTTCCTTTAGTGAAAAAAAACTAAGGCAAAATTTGGAAAACTAATTCACACAGAGTCAGGACTAGAACTCTGATCTTCTGGTTTGAAGTCATGTGTTTTTCTCAGTGAACAAATTTCTGAATCCTTATATGGCAGACACTTTTATTCAGTGTGTATCTTTTTATTTCATGCTAACTTTCTTACATTAGTATTAACATAATATTATTATGTTATAGTATTAACATAATACTATAACATATTAACAAAAAACTGTTCAAAAATTTGATGCAAAATATTATATACCTTGCAACTGTATGTACCATGTAAATATATATGATTAAATTCGACCATACTAAAAACCCTATAATTTTTTACTTTTTTAATTTTTATTTTATTATTGTAGTAAAATATACATAAGATAATGTTGACCATTTTAACTATTTTAAGTATACTATCCAGTAATGGTAAATACATTCAAAATGTTGTATAATCATCACCACTATCTTTTTCCAAGTTTTTTTAAGCCAAAAAATTGATTGCAATGCCAAATATTTATCATCACTTGTGAATTTAAGAGAGTTCACAAATATGAGTCCAAAAATATTGGAGTGGACTCTTTATCACAAAATTTATAAAAAATGGAAGACATAAGAGTATATAATCTTATTTTGCAACATTATTTAGGAGTCTGTTTTTAAAAATCAATTACCAAGAGGACGCTGAATTATATTATACATTTTATATATATGTTAAGGACACTTTAATAAATTTGATTAACTGAAGATTAGTACAAAATGTCTTTCTAGATGATATCAGAATGGAATGAAAAAATATTTCAAATTCATTCTTGGTGACTTCATATCGATTCAATATCTATTTATTGGCCATCTAATATCTGCAAGTTGCTCTCTATGATAAAACGATTCAGTACTCTCTCTGTTTGCATTGATAGTTCAGGTGCCAGAGATTGTACACTTAAGCACTTCTCTTTTAAGAGAGTTTATTATTTAGATGAGTTTTAAAATACGAGTTAATAAGATGAAGACTCCAAAGTAAAATATCTGTTTTTAGCAACAATAGGTACATTTGTCCATCTCATTGTATGGTGTATATTTGCCCTTCAAGAGCCATAAATCCATGTGATTGTTTTCATATGCTGAGGAAATGGTAGTAACAAAAATTGGAATACTATTACTATGTGGAGCTCAAAATGCGAAGATAACTAAATCTGTACTTATTTGAACATGTAACGTATTACAAATCTGATGAGACAGTAGTTACGCAAAAGAGAGACAGAGAAGGAAAGAAAGACACAAGGGTATAAAGATAAAATTGGGACTGTAATTAGCATTATGTTATTTCTAAAATGAATTCTTCTCTCATTCTCTCCAAAAAATCTAATATTATGGAAATATGATATGAAATGAATTCACAAGAGCTATGAAGAATTCAGAGAATATTACTAATGCGGTTTCTACTTTAATTTTTACCCTTTTTACATAAACATATGCACACACACACTCAGAATTACACTCAATTTACCATAATATAATATGATTATTTTCTTGTTAATTTTTTTTATTGTGTAAGTATAAAACAATAGAAAAGAGAATGTTAAACTTTTTCCTTTTATTTTGAATTTTCCACTTAATGTTCTGGGGGAAAAAAACATGTTTCAGGAAAAAAATGGTTATATTTCATTAAAGCAATATCTTAATGCTTACTTCATCCTGAAATTAAGTGTGGGTGGTAATTAACTATCAAAGGAACTTCAGATAACCATTATTGAAATAAGTTTCAAAGAACCATCATAAAATATGTGTTTGCTATTTTCCTCATTTAAGTATTTCAGTGATTGTAAAATTTGGTTACATATTGTCTAAATTTAAAGCCATTTCAAATTTGTAATAGAGTGATAGAAAATGATCTTAAACATTTCAATTTTAATTAATTACATTTTTCCAGAGCACTAATCTACTGAACTCTGTCCTTATGAGACAATCATAACTTGACTGTCTCAGCATGTTAACTACTTCCTAAAGTAAATTAAGCACATGGGGATTATGCTAGCTCTGTTACTTTTCTAGGTCACTGTTCAATAAATTATTGTTTTGTAGTACCAGATAGTCCTCATGAAGGTTTAAAAGATATACCGCTTATTCCCAAGGAACTTAAAAATATGAAGAATTGGGTAAATTCTATTAATAAAATTCAACTTATAGTAAGCATTTTTTTTCCTGACTTATTTCCAGTTACCAGCTAATATTGACTTGAAATTCAAAGAAAATGAATAATCTTAGTAGAAATGCTTCAGCCCAGTTAGGTGCTCATTAGTACTGACCCACTTATACAAATTTATTGTTAGTCAAGTACTCTCAATGGGATAAAAAATATTTGTTTAGCATCAGCTCTGTACCACCGCACATTATGCTTACCAGTTTTCAAGATTTGAACTTTTACAGTTATCCTTTAACTCTTCCTGTGTCACTGTTTTATACCAAAAGTGTTCAAAGTGTCTGTTACAATATTTTCCCATTTTCTTTCTCATATTTATCTGATTAACTCATGATCTTTGATTTTTCTCAACGTAGTAGAGCTAAATAAAGAGCAATTTTCCACAAAAATATTTTTTGACTTTTTTTAGGTATATGAAATTAAAATACTATGTTAAAAAATGTATAATTAGAAGTGGCTGATACATTATATAAACCCATTGCTGTCGAGTGGATTCCCACTCATAACGACACTATAGGACAGAGTAGAACTGCCTCACAGGGTTTCCAAGGAGCGGCTGGTGGATTTCCCTTAGTGGGAAATGAAGTCAGGCTGAAATAGCTTCACATCCCTCATACATGAGGGTTGGGGGAGGGACAGGGTATATGACACAGAGAAGCTATGACACATACATCCTTCAAGCAATCAAATTTTATCTCTGGTGGTAATCTGCACATATAACTGTGAAAGGAAAACTGCTTTACCTGCCGAGACAGGCCATCTATCCACTGTGTTAAAAGTTCTAGTGAGGAGAGTTTCATTTAAGGAGCTAAGCCATGAGGACCATAAAGGAAAAAAAAAAAAAAAAGAATTAGGAAAGTATCTAGAAAGTGAAGATTCCTTTTCAATTTAAAATGTTGTTGGAGAGATTTGATTATGTTTCTAAATATTTTGGGTAAAACTGCTGGAGATGAAGTTAACAGTTCTGACGAGTAAGTGATCAAGTAATTATAACCATTTGGCACTGCTGCCGCATCCAAGCTCATAAACCATAGGCTTGCATTATGTATTCCTTACGTTTTTATATTAATTGTATATTAATTCATTTGTACTGGATTTTCTAAAAGTATCTGTCCACAACTGATGGGAGAGAGAACTGATTTTTACCATAGACAGATCGAGAAGTTCTGAACTAATTGATTGGGCTCCTCAAGAAGATCAGATTAATAGCAAAGGTTGGTAAGGATTAGTTTTGAGTAAAAGACACATCTTTCAAGACTAGGAAAAAACAAGTAAGAAAAGTTGCGGATATATGTTTGTTTGTAGGTATGAGGGTCAGAGGTGGAGGAAATTGAAACACAAGAGTGCCATTTGCCTCTCTAAGAGGTAAAACTTTAAACTGAGATAGATCAGGACAGTCATGACCTCCTGGAAAGTGAGGAGAGAGGTAAAAATGTAGAAAGGAATGGGGAAATGAGCAGATCATAGATGAGGGCTTCAGTTAAGATTGCTATCCTTTTAAAAATTTTACATACCACAATCTAGTTTCCTTTCTAATACTTCTCAGTAGCTCAGGTATAGAAGGTGGCTGTTTTGATTAATGAGAAGCTGACATTTTGCAGAGCAAATGTAATGGACAAAGAGGCTTCTTAATAAAGAGGGAGATTGAGAGGGTGTTAGATACCAGAAAAAAGGGAAAGCCATAGGTGACATAGCCAAATAAAATGAACACCAAAGAGAAGAAATTTTTTGTATATCTGGATAAATAATTGTCTAAAAGCGGCAAAGGGGATCTGGGAAAATGAGGGCCCTTCCATCAGAACCCCAGGCTTCTGAGGTATGAACAAATTGAACGAAATCTGTTTGAGAAAGCTACAGGGAAGCTGAGTCTTTGGGAGAAGGTATAAGTCTTGGAAAAATCAGAGAAAATGAAGCATTTTAAGGAGAGATTGAGGGTATATGATAGTTAATTGACAATATGTAAGAGTTTTGGAAGGGATTGTGGAAAGAAGAATCCAGGAAAAAAGTACCCAACAGCATAAGGATGGGACAGTATGTGTGGAAGGTTAAGGAGGCAGATAGTGGCAATTTGACTTTTGACCGAGGTTGATAAGGATAAGAGACCTAGATGGTTGACTTTTCTGAAGGTTATGGGATAGCCATTCAGAATCCTAGGTGGAGTTGGGGACTGATAAAATTAGTCCAATAACTGCAGTCACTGGTGAGAATTCAAAGAGAATGTTGTAAAGAATGCTCTCTCAAATACTAAGTAAAACTTTCTGTCCTTTGTACCTAGAGTAAGATAGGATAACCTGGATATTTTCAGGATAGGAGTTACAGAAGGTATAGTATTGTCGCAGCGGCGACGATTGTCGGGGCAGCGAAGACAGTAGCCAAACACAACTCTTACAGAGAAGTGGGGCCAAGGAGGGTCACTCAGAGGAGTCGACCCGGACTTCAGTCCCAGGAGTTTATTCATAGTCAATACAGCAAGCAGTGAAGCAAATAACAGAACAATGGGCTTTGGGTGAATAACAATAAGTTTCTGGCAAGGGAGAAGGAATTCAGGTAAACAAGCCAATCAGTAACGGGACAATAGGTTTGGGAAAACAAGTCGTGCCTAATCTCCTCCTCATCGCTGACAAGTCTCAACATGTCCTGTGCAGCATAGAGGCCTTTGAGGGGCTGAAGTTGTCAATAGTGTAGCCATGTTTAAATGGCATATATCCCCACATAGTATGACTCTTAATATTACAGATTTTTCCATTTTGGTAGCTGTAAAATAGACTCCGAGTAACTAAATATTCGTATATATGCCATGTAAAAGATATATCAAGTTATACAGGTGCAGATTTATGAAGAGAAAAAAAAATGAACTCAACCTTGTTCTATAGCTTAGTAAATAAGAATTTTCTTTGTCAAGAGAGCCATTTCTGATCCATTTGATTCTCTTACTTTTACTTAGATAATACTTTTGAAGGCATATTAGAAGCCTTGAATCAATACTGAGATTAAAAAAATCAACCTAGTCTTTAAGTGATTCCTGTCTGTGAAGTCAAAGACCAAGGACAGATCAATACAGGCTGTGAAAATCTTAAAAAGATCTTGACTTTTTTTTTTTGGTTAGGTGAGACATTGTTGTTAGGTGCCCTTGAATCAGTTCCAATTCATAGTGACCCTATGTGCAGCAGAATGAAACACTGCCCAGTCCTGTGCCATCCTCACAATAGTTGCTGTGTTTGAGCACATTGTTACAGCCACTGTGTCAGTCCATCTCCTCAAGGGTCTTCCTCTTTTTCACAGACCCTCTACTTTACCAAGCATGATGTCCTTCTCCAGGGACTGGTCCTTCCTGATAATCTGTCCAAAGTATGTGAGACAAAGTCTTGCAATTCTCGCTTTTAAGGAATATTAAGGAATATTCTGGCTGCCCTTCTTCCAAGACAGATTTCTTAGTTCTTCTGGCAGTCCATCGTATATTCAATATTCTTCTCCAACACCATAATTCAAAGACTTAATTCTTTTTTAGTCTTCCTTGTTCATTGTCTAGCTTTTGCATGCATGTGAGGTGATTGAAAAATCTATGGCTGGAGTCAGGCTCACCTTAGTTCTCAAAGTGACATCTTTGCTTTTTTAATACTTTTAAGAGGTCTCTTATAGCAGATTTGCCCAGTGCAATATGTCCTTTGATTTTTTGACTGCTGCTTCCATGGGTGTTGATTGTGGATCCAAGTAAAATGAAATCCTTGACAACTTCAATCTTTTCTCTGTTTATCATAATGTTGCTTATTGGTCCACTTGTGAGGGTTTTTGTTTTCTTTATGTTGAGGAGTAATCCTTACTGAAGGCTGTAGTCTTTGAACTTCATCAGTAAATGCTTCAAGTCTTCTTCACTTTTGTCAAGCAAGATTGTGTCTTGTGCATGTCGCAAGTTGTTAGTGAGTCTTCCTCCAATTCTGGTGCAGTGGTCTTCTTCATACTGTCCAGCTTCTCGGATTATTTGCTCAGCATACACACTGAATAAGTATGATGAAAGGATACAACCCAGACACACACTTTTCCTGATTTTAAACCATACAGTATCCCCTTGTTCTGTATCCCCTTATTCAAGTATCCCCAGTGTGTTCTATAATTTCCATTCTTTGCAATGTTATCCATAATTTGTTATGATCCACACAGCCAAATGCCTTTGCACAGTCAATAAAACACAGGTAAACATCTTTCTGGTGTTCTCTGCTTTCAGCCAAGATCCATCTGATATCAGCAATGATAGCCCTCATTCCATATCCTCTTCTGAATTTCTGGCAGTTCCCTGTTGATGTACTGCTGTAACCATTTTTTAATTATCTTCAGCAAAATTTTACTTGCATGTGATGTTAATGATATTGTTTAAGGTGAGACATAGTGGAAGGAAGGATAGGTTAACCCATTGCCGTTGAGTCAATTCTGACGCACGGCAACTTTATAGGACAGAGTAGAACTGCCCCGTAGATGTTTCTAAGATGATGAATCTTTATGGAGGGGTTAGTGGGTTTGAACAACTAACCTTTCAGTTACCAGCCTAATGATTAACCACTCACTACCAAGGCTCCTCCAAGAATAGGTTACCCAAAAAACCCAAACCCATTGCCATCAAGTTGATTCTGACTCATAGCGACCCTATAGGACAGAGTAGAACTGCCACATAGGATTTCCAAGGAGCAGCTGGTAGATTCAAACTGCTCACCTTTTGGTTAGCAGCCAAACGCTTAATCACTGCGCCTCCAGGGCTTCAAGGATAAGTTAAAGCTCACTAATTTCCTGTGCGAGGTTTTAGATTGAAGAACTCCTGGATTAAAATTAAACTCATCAGAACGAATGTGGTATTGTTTTGAAAGATCTCTCAGCTAATTTATAGGTATCTGCTATACAGCAGAGTTTGAAACTTGACCTTTTAAAAATAAGATGAAGTCTACATTGCTTCTTGGAAAAATATTACAAAATATTATACTTATGGTGAATAATTCTGCAAATATTAGGGCAGGCTTTGTAATTCTGACTCTAAATATCTTATCCGGAGCATTCTTCAGCTTTGAAAAATTAATTATCTATCTTATCTCAGTCACTGAACTTCAACTGGCAGAATTCTAGAACTATAATATTAGAAAAGGAATTCATCCAGATATCAATGAGAATTTGTGACCAGATCTTTTCTCACATTGATGTCGTATCATGCAATGCAATGTCCTGGGTTAAACAAATGTAAAGTATAGTACCATCCATTGACATCTTTCATAGTATAGTTTTGGTGAAAATAAAATTAAAGAGATGTTTTAAAAACTTTAATTCCTTTTTTAGTGGACTCCTATAAGTACCACTTAAAGTATATTGCTAATGGGTCAGACAGCCTGCCTTTCTAGTTATCACACCCTGAGCACTCAGGTCAAGTTTCACATCAAAGTACTTGAAGAGTGAAAAATAATGACTTTTGTTATTGTTTCCTGATTTAAAATACAGGAGCAAAAGCTACAAACTATTAACATCATAAAAGATTACTTATGTTATCATTGTTAAACGCCTTCGGCGTTCTCATCCTTTCATTCAACAACAATTTACTGAGTGTAAACTGTAGTGTCATTTGATTGTAAAGTCAGGTTTGCCTGCAGTAGTATTAAGATCACAAAACCAAACGAGTTGCCGTTGGTCGATTCCAACCTACAGAGTAGAACTTCCCCATAGGCTTTCCAAGGAATGGCTGGTGGATTCGAACTGTTGACCTTGTGGTTAGTAGCCATAATTCTTAACCGCTGTGCCACCAGGATTCCACTCATAACAATCCTATAGGACAGAGTAGAACTACCCCATATTGTTTCCAAGGAGCAGCTGATGGGTTCGAACCATGGACCTTTTGGTTAGCAGCCGAGGTCTTAACTACTGCGCCACTTGGGCTCCTAGTATTAACATAGTTGATAAAGGGGAATTTATCACTTGAGGATGTCCACTTCATAGGTGGAGAAAAACTGAAAGGATTAATTAATTAATGTTCAGTATCACCTAATCAATAAGTTGAATAAAGTGAGTAAAATCACATTTAAATGTATCTCACAAACTGCCCTTTGGCAATGATAAGTTGTAGCTATATATAAATTAGATCACGTATTTCCTTCTTTCGTTAATGTGATTATCTACAAATGTATGTGTTCTATAAGAAAGTAATCTTCTCATTCAAACTCTTCCATGATCAAGGTTTTAACAGGGACATTAACAATCTCAACATTCAGGACCCATGTAATGATTATGCCTGCTCAAGAGATGGCCATACGCAACCCAGAAATTACACATATCCATGTGTGCAACAAAAATAATACTACATACATTATGACACGAATGATTTTTTTATCAGCTGGATAAATCAGCATGAAAGCAATTACATTCTCAATATATGGAATTGGCCAATTGTAATTATCCTTTTTAATATTAACCAATGGCAAAATAGCCAGCTTGCTTGTGTCTTTTCCAAAGTTAGATGTTAGGATGGCAAAATAGAAAAAGTCTATTCAAATGAAAGGGATCCTTTTCCAAAAAGTACCATCCCCTCAGACTCTATACTGTTCAAGGCCATAAGAGAAACTATGAGATTACATATGTGTATTATTAATACACTAGAGTTAGTATACAAATATAGCACTAGTCTTCTAAACTAATGTAGTGAGGTTGGAGAACGGAAACAGGGTAGAGGATGAGGCTTAACTCTAGGAATTATGCTGTTACAATAGGAGCTCAGTAGTTACATGTAAGCAAAACAACAACAACAAAAGGTATTTCTAATATGCTGTGAAAGACCTTATATCTCCGATATACTTCCTTTATGAAAATAGTGTTTCTGTGTCTTTCTCTGGAGAATATTTCAGACGTAATAGGGTTTTCTTAATGGAATTTATGAATAACTGATAGCCTACCATACACCATTGCCATCAAGTTGATTCCAACTCATAGCAACCCTATAGGACAGAGTAGAACTGCCCCATAGAGTTTCTAAGGAGTGACTGGTGGATTCAAACTGCTGACATTTGATTAGTAGCTGAGCTCTTAACCACTGCACTACCAGGAGTCAACTGATAGAGTAGGTTATCTTAATTCAGTAAATCCTTAAGATTCTGAAAAAAATCTGGTTGCTTAGAAAGAAACTAGAGAATCCATAAAAGTCAGCTCTGTTGTTCCTTGCTGTAGAGTTGGTTCAGACTCATAATGACCATATAGGACAGGATAGAACTGCCCCATCAGATTTTCTAGGCTGTAATCTTTACAGGGAGGTCATTAAAAAGAAAGAAAAGAAAGAAAAGTCCAAAATGGATGTCAGAAGAGACTCTAAAAGTTGCTCTTGAATGTAGAGTAGCTACAGCAAAAGGAAGAAATGATGAAGTAAAAGAGCTGAGTGGAGGATGTCAAATGTTGGCTCGGGAAGACAAAGTAAAGTATTATAATGAAATGTGCAAAGACCTGGTAGTTAGAAAACCAACAGGGAAGAACACGCTTGGCATTTCTCAAGCTGAAAGAACAGAAGGAAAAATTCAAGCCTTGAGTTGCAATAGTGAAGGATTCTACAGGGAAAATACTAAACGATGCATCAAAACAAGATGGAAGGAATACACAGAGTCACTATACAAAAAAGAATTGGCTGACGTTCAACCATTTCAGGAGGTAGCATATGATCAAGAACTGATGGTACTAAAGAAAGAGGTCCAAGCTGCACTAAAAGCATTGGCAAAAAATAAGGCTCCAGGCATTGACAGAATACCAATTGAGATGATTCAACAAACAGATGCAGAGCTGGAAGTACTCACTCATCTATACCAAGAAATCTGAAGACAGCTACCTGGACAACCGACTGGAACGGATCCACATTTGTACACATTCCAAAGAAAAGTGATCCAACCGAATGTGGAAATAATAGAAAAATATCATTAGTATCACACACAAGTAGAATTTTGCTGAAGATCATTCAAAAGCAGTTGCAGCAGTAGAGCGACAGGGAACTGCCAGAAATTCAAGCCAGATTAAGAAGAGGGTACGGAACAAGGGATATCGTTGCTTAGTCAGCTGGATCTTGGCTAAAAGCAGAGAATACCAGAAAGATGTTTACTGTGTTTTATTGACTATGCAAAGACATTTGACTGTGTGGATCATAACAAATTATGGATAACGTTGCAAAGAATAGGAATTCCAAAACACTTAATTGTGTTCATGCAGAACCTGTACATAGAACAAGAGGCTGTCACTCAAACAGAACAAGGGGATACTGCATGGTTTAAAATCAGGAAAAGTGTATGTCAGGCTTGTATCCTTTCACCATAGTTATTCAATCTGCATGCTAAGCAAATAATCTAAGAAGCTGAACTATATTGAGAAGAACAAGGTATCAGGTTTGGAGGAAGACTCATTAACAACCTGCGATATGCAGATGACACAACCTTCCTTGCCAAAAGTGAAGAGAACTTGAGGCACTTACTGATGAAGATCAAAGCTTTCAGTATGGATTATACCTCAACATAAAAAAACAGAAATCCTCACAAATGAACCAATAAGCAACATTATAATAAACGGAGAAAAGATTGAAGTTGTCAAGGATTTCGTTTTACTTGGATCCACAATCAACACCCATGGAAGCAATAGTCAAGAAATCAAAGGATGCATTGCATTGGGCAAATCTGCTGCAAAAGACTTCTTTAAAGTGTTGAAAAGCAAAGATGTCACCTTGAAGACTAAGGTGCGCCTGACCCAAGCCATGGTATTTTCAGTTGCCTCATATGCATGTGAAAACTGGACAATGAATAAGGAAGACCAAAGTAGAATTGACGCCTTTGAATTGTGGTGTTGGCAAAGAATGTTGACTATACCATGGACTGCCAGAAGAATGAACAAATCTGTCTTGGAAGAAGTACAGCCAGATGTTCATTAGAAGAGAGGATGGTAAGACTTTGGACATGTTATTAGGAGAGACTAGTCCCTGGAGAAGGCCATCATGCTTTGTAGAGGGTCAGTGAAAAAGAGGAAGACCCTCAACAAGATAGATTGACATAGTGGCTCCTACAATGGGCTCAAGCATGATGATTGTGAGGATGGTGCTAGACTGGGCAGTGTTTAGTTCTGTGTTTTCCTTCCACCTTCTTTTGATGCTTACTGTGTAGGATTGCTATGAGTCGGAACTGACTCAATGGCACCTAACAACAACAACAATCTTTACATGAGCATATCTCCAGGTCTTTTCTCCCACAGAGTGGCCGGTGTGTTCAAACCGCCAGTCATTCGGTTAGTAGCCAAGTGTTTTAAGCATTGTGCCACCAGGGCTTCAGATGGGTCCCAGTCCTCCAGAACATCACACACTCCATTCTAAAGCCTGATAGTTGAATGATGGTTTCTGCTGCTATGCTTACAATTTATAGACTTTACTTAGGCAGAGAGTTTCAGATATTTATTGCTCATTTCAGATGATTGGATTGGAGACTGATGAGTCTTGTTTGATCCAGGGGTTTATATTCTGCAGCTTTTACCATATTTCCAGCAATGTAGTGCTTACACCAAAGTGCTTCTTGAAACATATTGTCAGGTAATGCTTAGATAGAAATATGGAATTCTGTCACTAAGACGATATTTCTAAGTCCATGTAGATTTTCCTCTTTTAGTACTTTAACAGTATTATTATGTTCTATTGTATTATTTTTAATGAGAAATTATTGATGAAATGTTGACACAGTATTTATTTACAATATCAGTGACCAGATAAACCAGAGGGAAGAACATCATAGACGTTTCTGTGGTTTTGCCAAATACAGATCAAATTAAAACATAGCCTAAAGGAAAATAAAATTATTAATGCTGTAAAATAAATTATTGTGTTCATAGCTGTTATAATATCTAAATATGTTATCTGTTGCCTTTAAAATCTAGGACCCCAATCTTACTTTTAAAGTGAATTCAGAACATTGTGTACATTCTCAAAAAAAATGCTCACTGTAATTACTATAGGAAAAAGGAGCTAATAAAAATATCAAAATCTCACTATGAGTCAGAATGGATTTGTCAGCATTGGGTGTCTTGAAGGACAAATTTTGTGATTTTATAAAAGAAAAATCCCAGACGTTTTGTCATTTTACATCTACATTCTTCAGTAAACATCTCTGAAAAAGCACAGAAGATTTTTTACATCTAGTTTTCAAATCAAAATATAAATTGTTTTTTTTTTCTGTTTCTCAGATAATTTCTCCATACATGTAATTCTCATTACTTCAAAACTGTAATTCTTTTGTTGAATTATACAAAATGTGATTCTAGATACTGCATGGTGCTGTGTCTGTGCCTGTTTTTGCTTATTTATTAACTCATTAATTCTTCAACAATTAAAAAAATAAACTTTATAATTTAGGTCTGTTTCCAAGTGGTTTTGTTATTCTGGACTAGGTGAAATATAAGCAGAAAATTGTATTATAATTGGGAAAGTGATATAACGTATGAGCTACTAAAGAAAGAAACCAAGTCCAAATTCTGTTTGTTGTAATAAGCCTTTAAAGATGTAAAACCGAATGTTTCCACTTCTAAAATGCTGATGGAGGAATATTTGTGCTTTCTTAAGTAATTTAATCTATCAAATTGGATTTCATGCAAATATGTTACATAAGAACGTATTTTTTCACAAGAAAGTATGTTCCATAAAAATAATAGTGATAACAATTTTAATTTTGTCTAAATGCCACACAATTGTTTTTTAACCAAATTCAAGAGAATTTTTATCTTAAAGACCACTGTTCATGTTCAGTATACATAATTAAAGAAGTTCCTCCACTTATATAGCTATTAACTGCAATTTATTTTCAATCTTACTTTATATTTTGAAATTAAACTTCCGTTGCTTTGATTTATTTTGATTTATTTGATTTATTTTCTTGGTCCTTCAACAAATCTATTACCTTAACAAGGGATGAGTAGCAGCAAAGAAGGTACACATCATTTGACAATTTTTCTACCTTGTTTTAAATCAGTTCCCCTGAAATGTGCAGGACAGTAAATGGAAACTACTGGCAAACTAGTGTTCTTTAATGCATGACCCATAGCTTTAGTGTGTTCACGCTGTCTCCCTTCCCTGTGGAGAATCCACAGTTGGCTGTAATACTTATGAAGCACAGTGTCAAGCCTCAGTGTGACTGTAAAGAAATGTAAATTCTCTGTTTCTATTTGTAAAAGTTTCTCCTATATTTTCATTAATACTTTTCACTATACAACAATGCCTGTCGACATTGGTAGTATTCTTGATTTTTTAAATACTAATCATAAAAATGGATTTTATGTTTCGGTCAACAGATTTTCCACATGACATATGATCTCGCCAGTGCAGTGGTAAGAATTTTTAACCTCATTGGCATGATGCTGCTCCTGTGCCACTGGGATGGCTGTCTTCAGTTCTTAGTACCACTACTGCAGGATTTCCCACCAGATTGCTGGGTGTCTCTAAACGAAATGGTCGTAAGTAATTCATATTATTTTACACTTCTGCATTTTCAACATTCTGCCAAAAACTTCTAAGTATTTGTTAGAATGACCTGATTCCTCCTCCGTAAATGTTTAGAAACAACTTATTTTTGCTTCCATGGATTCAAAATCAGATTTTATATTTATTCTTTATAACTAGATTTAATTTAAATAAAATACATCTGAGGATGTGTATGTTACATCATCTATATTTGGATATCTTACTCTGTGTATAAAACCAAAAAAAAAAAAAAAAAAAAACCTGTTGCTGTGGAGTTGATTCCAACTCATAGCAACTCATACTGAGACATTTTTATTGCAAAGAGATATACATAAACACACACATACATACTATCATGTTACAGTATTCTTTAAAAATGCCTATTGCTTCAAATCATTCCTTCTTTGTTTCAACTTTTCATTGTTAACATTTGCTATTTTTAAAACATAACAATTGTAGGCATTGTTAGATATACAAAGATAACTATATCAGCATGGATGAAAATGAAATATGTATAAAGTGTTATTTCAGTTAGTATTCTTGCTAGGGAAACAGGAAAAACTTCATGGAAAATGTAGCCTTTAAACTTAACCCTGAAGGATATGTAAAAATAAGCAATCTTTTGAAATAGAAATTTCACCTGCATACTGAAGAATATTTATATTTAAGTTGAAGACTATATGTTTTGTTCTACATAGTGCAACACTCACAAAAAAATTAAGCAGCAGTGAGTATTTTTAGTATAATTTATATACATATGTTCATAAATACTTATTCTCCTTGTATGTAGCTTTTCATATTTTCTTCTTGCATTACATTTTAATAAAACATTGTTTTAAGTTAACTATGAATTTCCGTAGCCTTCTCTTATGACATTTTATGGGAGATCATTTTTATAAGAATTACACAAAATTTTAACTTTAGCACAAATTGTATACTCCTCTCCTTTCTCAAAGTTTTCTGTTATGGATTTCTAACTTATTATTGTGCAAATAACCTAAACATCTTAAGAATATAGTTTTTTTTTCCTCCTAATACTTGTAGCTCAGGCATTTGTGTTTGAACTAAAGAGGGGTTTACATTACAAGTTAAGGAGTACGGTTCTTTTTTCTCCTCTGTTCCTTTTCTTCCTCCCTTCCTCCTTCTCTTCCTTTGTTCCTTCTTCCTTTCATTCCATTCATTGAGACCTGGTATTCACTTGGGTCTCTCATTTTATTTGTTTCTGCCTAATGTCACTCTTCACAGAGATCTCCCTGATCACTCTATCTAATAGATCACACAACTGGTTTGTATTTTATCTTAAAAGCACTCAAGAACACACACACACACACACACACACACACACACACACACACGATGTTTATATTTTTCTTTGTCTGCTACACCAGAACATAGAATGTAAGGTTCATTAGGTCAAGGAATTTGCGTTTTTTGTTCTGCACTTTATCTCCAATGCCTACGGCTGTGCCTAACATAATAATTTGTTGTAACCTAGTCCCTCACTCATCACTGGAAGTTTATTTGAGAAATGTTCAATATGGGAGTTTCTATAACAAAGAACAAAACACAAGGAAGTTTGATCGGCTCACTTTTAAAATCTGTGAAGAGTTCTTGATTATATAGATTTGTCATTTGTACTTATTTTTGAAGGGACAAGACATGATAAAGACAGTAAAAAAGATATTTTTTGGGGAAGGAAAAAGCAACAATTCTAAAATTTGGCTGATGAGGTTTATAGTATAAACACATTCGTACTACTGCCAAAAGAATGTTTGATGATTCGTTATTAGCACCAAGCAATCTTTAATTTTTCAAGTCATTATTATTTCCAATTTTATCCTAGGTATCCTTCAGAAAAATAACAATTGTCTTCATTGAAAGAGTGAAGAAACTATTTTTTGGTGTCCATAAACTTCATATTATTGGGCGATTATAATGTAGGGCAACGTATGACTTACTCTAGTAGCATATTTAATGAAGAAAAAATTAATGTCTTGGTCATTTTTCTTCAAATATGTCTTCACATGCTCATTTGTGTGTGTATGTTAGCACAGTTAAACCTTTGTTTTACCTTGATGCTATACATAATACCTTTACTGAATTTATTTCTTGGATTTTTTTTTTTTTCCTGCAGATTTACTTACAAAATTGACTTTTCTTTCTCATTAATTTAACATTGTTTCCATGTGTAACTCTAATGGAGAGGGCAGGAAACAGTTAAGTATATTTTCAACTCTAAGGAAAAGAAATTATTTTATACTGTAGACATTAATGATATGAAGGAGATAACAATCATAAACAAGACAATTTTTATATCAGTAGAGAATCTCTATGGTGTTATTTGACTTTGAAGATATCGTTTTTCATAGTAAAGCTAAAAAGTTCTAGAAAACCCTTCCACACAACAAAGTAAAGTGTATTTACACACAAAGAGAGCTATAAAGGAAAGGTGAAAATCTAATATAAGAAAAAAGCACCCTACATTTATAGCATTACTCCTATATACGAGCTACTGTGTTTTGAAATATGCTACCAGATTTGTTTCTCACAACGGCAGGATGAGGTAAGCACTATTTCAAACATTTTACAGTTCAGAAAACAAGCTTTTGCAGGTTGAATGAATTTCACAATGTAAACACAGGTAGGTAGTAGTATGTAGAGCCAAGATTAGAGTGCATATCTATCTGATGCCATAATTATCTGAACCACTACATAAAAGTGTCTTATGTTACACAGTTTGTAAACAACAATTTTAAAAAGTAATCATAAAAAACAAAACATATAGTCACAGCACTCCAGATGCAGTAGAAAGCCACTCTAAAATCAGTGTACGAGCTGAGCTCTGACACTAAGAAGTGGCATTACTGGTGTGAGATGTATATGTAGAAACAGAAAATCAAATTGAGAAGGCAAAAATTGAGAAACCAGACCAAGGTGGATTCAGGACACAATACTAGTCATTCTTGGATATGGGCTTAACAATTATACTATGACATTTTTAATTTATACTAAACTATGATAAAGAGTAGAGGGCTTGATGGATTCCTTATGACTTTCTTCTTTCCCATGTCACGGAACATATCATGAGCATTAAGCTACACGTGACTGTATCATGAAATATTCACTTTTGAGAATATAACTAAGAAAGTAAAAACTATGATGCCTTTGAATTTGCATATTAATTTTGAACTGAATCTAAAAAGATCTGGTGTAAATTGGGAGGGACTTTACCGAGTAAATAAAGGATTTGCAGCTAAACAGTAATGTCCTAGAGCAATGTTTCCCTAACTGTAGTCTGCAGGCTTACTGTCAAGAGGTCCATAAGTTTTCTACCAGCATTATTGTAAATTCATGTTTACATGTTAGTTATAGTTTGAAAGGTTTTAAATTCAGCATATTCTGGATCTATGAACATCTGAATGCCCTAGATTTGGGGCCTAGATTTGCTTTTGTAGTCTGAGTGTGTTGTGCCATGAGTTATTACTTCAAATAATTCTAGCTGATGGACTTAGTAATTAAGTGATGCCTTGTAACATATAAAGGTTAAATGAAATAATGTGAAATGCTGTACAAAAAGTCTACCATAGTCCAATTGAAGAAAAAAGACCAGAAAATTGATTCACTTATTACATATCACATATTTACATTGTATGTAACTACTTGTTTTCAGCAAAACAGCATCACCTATGACCTTAAATTCACATTGTCAAGATATGTGTATTGATTTGTTATTTTTTGGTATTTGATTTTTAAGTTTACTTTCATGTCATAATTTTGCATGAATTGTATGGATAAGAAGATTTTATATAACTTTATATTTGTATGTATTTTAGTAACATTATTATCAAAATAATTTAAGTCAGTTCAAGGGCTTTTCATTCTAATGTTTTATTTTGTTTTGATCTGAAGTAGTCTATACGTTTATTTTGGAGCCCTGATGGTGCAGTGGTTAAGAGCTATGGCTGCTAACCAAAAAATCAGTAGCTCGAATCCACCAGCCTCTCCCTGGAAATCCTATGGGGCAGTCTGCTCTGTTTTGTAGGGTCACTACAAGTCAGAATCGACTAGATGGCAGTGAGTTTTGGTGTATACATTATTTTAAGGTACCTTGGTGGCACAGTGTTTAAGTGCTCCACTGCTTACTGAAAGTTCTGTGGTTCAAACCCACCAACCGCTTTATGGGAGAAAGATGTGGCAGTCTGCTTCTGTAAGCCTTGGAAACCTCATGGGATAGTTCTACTCTGTCCTATTGGATTGCTATGAGTTGGAATCGACCCGATGACAACGAATTTTTGGTTTTTATACATTATTTTATCTTGAGAGGAGCCATTCTAGAGGAAAGGCAGTGTGCCTTACTTGCATCCACATACCCCACAGATTCACTGCCAACCTTGCATATGTTGCTAACTAAATATCGTTTATAACCTAATGGGTTCAACAGTATTTGAAAATATGTATAAAAGGTTATTCTTTTATGCATTTACAATGCTCTTCTTTGGATTTTTTTTTTTGAACATTTTATTCTGCTTTGTGTGAAGTTTTACAGAGCAAATTAGTTTCCCATTCACTAATTTATATACATATTGTTCCATGACATTGATTGCAATCCCCACAAAGTGTCAGCACTCTCCCCATTACCATCCTGAGTTTCCCATTGCCATTTGTCAGGATTTTCTACTCCTTCCTGCCTTCTCATCTTTGCTTTTGAGCAGATGTTGCCCTTTTGGTCTCATAAAGATATTTGTTCTAAGGAGACATTTCTCACAGGTGTTATTTTATAGACCTGTCTATTATTTGGGTGAAAGTTTATCTCCAGGAGTGACTTCAGTTCCAAGTTAGAAGGGTGACCAAGGGCCATAGTCTTGGGAGCTCCTCTAGTCTGTATTGGACCAGTAAGTCTGGTGTTTTTGTGAATTTGAGTTGTGATCTACATTTTTTTCCCACTCTAACCAAGACCTTCCATTGTGATCCCGGTCAGAGTGGTTGGTAGTGGTAGCCCGGCACCATCTAGTTCTTCTGGTCTCAGGCTAGTAGACACTGTGGTTCCTGCCGTCCATTAGTCCTTTGGACCAATTGCTTCTTTGAGTCTTTGGTTTTCTTCACTCTTCTTTGCTCTGGACAGAAAAAGAACAATAGTCGTATTTAAATGACTGCTCACAAGCTTTTAAGATCCCAGACAGTACTCACCAAAGTAGGATGTAGGACACTGTCTTTATAAAAACTATGTTGTGCCAGCTGACCTAAATGTCCTCTGAAGTGATAGTCCTTGGCCTTCAAGCCCAGTAACAACTCAGTCCTGTAAGGTGTTTGGTTATGTCTAGGAAGTTTCCATGACTGTGCCCCGTGTGCTCTATGTATGAATATACATGCAGCACATACATATATATGTGTGCAAATATCCATAGCCAAACCTATATATGCATATCAGAGTACTCCCATACGCCCTCCCACACATGGCAGGATTGTATATGTTATAGTATTTTCTGTAGTTGCCTTTTATTCTTACATACCTCTCAGTGTCTTCCCTTGCCTTGGTCATGTTGTGCTGACTTCCCCCTTATTGTGTATTGCCTTTCCCTTTGCCTAAGTTAACACCTGTCTACTCTCAAGTAGTGATTTTCCCCTACCATCCCTGGTAACTATCAAAGAATGTTTCTTTCTGTATGTAAACCTTTTCTTGACTTTTTATAATGATGGAATCATACAATATTTGTCTTTTTGTGATTAATATATTTCACTCAGCATAATGTCATCCAGATTCATCCATGTTGTGAAAGGTTTCCTGGATTCATCATTATTCTTTATCGTTGCATAGTATTATGTTATGTGTGTGTATCACAGTTTGTTTATCTATTAATCAGTTGATTGGCATTTAGCTTTGGATATTTTTTGCTTAATAATTTGTACACTGTTATTTCTTCAAAGATAAGTAATAATGTGATTAACTCATGGACAATATACTGTAAATAATTGAAGTTCAAATTAATGACATCCTAATGGTCTCCTTTCTGTAGGAATAAGGTAACTGTATTTTCAAGAAAAAAAAATTAAAATATATTAACAATCCTGACTAAGAATACCAGAGGAAAAAAAACATTAATATAAAAGTTCTGTAAAAATCTAATTAATGAAAATGTATGTGGAGCAAATAAGGAATCAGATGGTAAATTTTAGGCTATCCAATTTTCTTTTTCTGTGCCATCAAGTGGATTCTGATTGATGGTGATCCCATGTGTGTCAGAGTAGAACTGTGCTCCATAGGGTTTTCAGTGGCTTATATTTCAGAAGTAGATTGTCAGACTTTTCTTCCAAGGTGCCTCTGGGTAGACTCAAACTGCCAACCTTTTGGTTAGCATATGAGCACATTAACCATTTGCACCACTCAGGGACTTCAGCCATACATAAAAACATCTTTTGTTCTTCTAACTTAGTCACCCAGAAAGTATTTCTTCTTCCTAATTCAGACAATGGCATATTAGTGATGGCCCTGCTTGGACAAAGATAAAGTCTACAAGAAATATAAACTAAAGGTTTTGGAGGCACAAAATAGGGATATATTTATTTCAACTGGTATCAGCTGGTTTTGGATAAGGACCCTTCAACCACGAGTGGGATTTGAAACACTTCAGATACTTCTAGATCAAAGATAGTAATAGTGACAATAATGTGCTGCAGAGTTAGCACAGAAAAATTGTTTGTTGATATTCCTTATTTTAAGTAAATAATTTGAAAAATACAATACTTATTATTTACGTACAAGTGCCATGTACAAGTGGAACATTGAAACCTGAAGATTGTATTATTATCTGTTGATATGTTAGCAAATGTATAAAGGCAAAATTAATACTCGTTCATGTTTTGTTTTACGGAGCTCAGTCGACTACTTAGATAATGATTGCTTGAAATAATATAACTAAGGCAATATAACTAAGAAATAAAACAAAATGTCTTAATTAACAATTTATCTCTCATCTCTTTAGGTCTAGAACAGAGTTTAAATTTGAATTTCTATAAAAAAGAAATTGTTTTATTATAATAGTATTGATTTTTATTTTTCTAACTAGAATATATTGCCTTAACAGAATTTTTTTTAAAAGTCCTAACAAAAGGACTAGATAACTGATTTGCTGACAAGTCACTGTGTAGTTTTATTGGGGAAAAAAAAAAAAACATTCATAGTCCCTGTGAGTTACAATAACAAAGTAGGCCAGCAGATTGCTGAGTGTTGTGATTCTCCTTTCCCATCCTGCTTCTGCCTATTAGGATAGCTTGCCTGGTGACTGCTGTCTTTTGGATAGAAACATAACCAAACGTGAAACAAGTCTCATACTAAGTTCTTCCTTCTCAGTTGTGTATTCTTTTATGGGAACAAACATATGGAAATAAACTCTAATCTGATACTTTGTTTGCAAATAGAGTGTGCATTTAAGAAAACCATTAACATGAATTATAGTTCCATAATAGAGCGGGATAGAGGATATTACTTGAATTATATATTGACTATGACTGCATTAAGTTGCTCTAGTAATAACAAGACTAACCATTAAGTACCAAAGCCTGTTTTTTTTTTTCCCTTACATAGATTAGCTCTTAAATTCTAAATGACAAATGTCTAGAGGAAGCACCATTTATGAAATTGCCCCATCTAACAAGTGGCACCTGGTAAAACTGGGGAAAGAAACATAAAATACTTTGCAATCTGATATTTCTTCCAAAACAAACACATTCTCCAGCCTTAGTTCTCCATGGAGTTATGTATATATATATGTACATATGCATGTATGTATCTATCAATCTATATCTATTTATCTATGTTTTTGGTTTTGTTGAGATTTCATAAATTGAGTATAAAGGTACAAGTAACACATTATTTAACCTATCCTGGAGTGTCTAATTAAAATAAGTAAAAACATGTTCATTCTCATTTTATACACAAATAGTCTAACTCGGAGACTTGTTACACAGTTTTCATAAAGTCAGAGGCGCACAGTATGGTAACTGGTTATAAAATCCATATTCCCCTTGGGTTAATGCTAATCCATCACACTGTTCTACTTCATGAGTCCCAACAAGCTTCATAAATTATGAGCCACTGTCAATTCTTGTTTACAGAAATCATTATGAATTGGCTACAACATGGGAAGAAGTGGCGATATGTATGGAAAATATGTGAAAAAGTCATTTTGTTTTGTATGTGTGTGTTGATTTTTAAGGTTACTCCTTTTAATGCTACTGTAAATCCAAACTAATCTGGCAAAGAAAAACAATTATAATATCACATTTATTCTAAACTTCTCATATACTTACATTTTACAACAGAAATATTATTTTGAATTGATGTATGTTGGAATAAAATGAGAATATGCTTTTCAATTAGGAATTAGTGGAATAACAGATTAATACTTTCTAATTTATTAGACCACTTATCAATTGATATGAACTTTTTTTTTTTCAAAATAATCCAAGCTTACATTTTTCTCTTTTGAGAAAAAGACTTATATAGACATGAAATATATAGGCAAAGTGGCCTATTCTCATATAATTTCAACATTATATGGTTACTTCATAGAATAGAAGGTTCTCTGCAGTTATCTTTTTCTGTTCCTTCTCACTTTTTTTTTTTTTTTTCCCCTCTTTTCACTACCATTGTCCTAAGTATGCTATGCTAGAAATGTATAGCTGAATCAGAGGTCACATGAAGAAGCCATATGACAAGTGAAGGGTATAAGAAAGAATAGCAGGAAGACTTTTGAATCTTAATATGAAGAACATTTTCTTAGTTTCATTATATACCCTATGAACTGTTGACGAGTATTTTGTTGTTTTTAGAGATGTAACATATTCTAGAAATGAGTAATTCCTGTGACAAATTGGATTTGGCTGAAGTCCCTTTAGTTTACTTCAGTTATTTTCCATATATCTTCACAACATATCATTGATTTCAGGCAAGTTATCAAATAAGTTCTTAAGACTATATTATAAAATCATTTGCCAGTTGTCTCTATGCTTTGAGGATTTAGAGATTGGTCCAGTGTGACCAACATTTAAATCCTTATCTAGTATTTACCAGCCAGGTGCCTCAGAAAAACTGCTTCACCTAAGCAAAGGGTAATTCATACACAGCTCTGTTGTATAAACTACTGTCTCATACTCCAGAGTTACAAGGACATCTATCTGGGGACTATAACCACTTTTTCTAATTTCACAAGCATGGTAGTATTTAAAAATTATATAATAAAGTTTGGACTTCATGACCACATCTTTGTAATTCATAGAAAGATATATAACAATGAATGAAACATAATCTCTATATTCCAATAGCATTATATTGAGCTTATAACAAAGTCAACAAAATATTTCTTTAAATATATTCTGAAGATAGAAATAAATATTAAGTATAATGTCTACTTATCCATAAAAGCAATTAATGTGTATCTACAGAACACCTTGTGCTAGTCTTTGCTGTTGTGATCAATGAGATAATCTAAGATTCTGATTCCTGAGAATGAGAGAAGGGCTTCCAGGAAATGATGTTAAAATTCATTGTATTAGAATGAGGGCATAATTCAAGTTGACCATCGCAATTTGCCAGAAAATATATTTTTCATCAATTAAGAGATTCGTGTGTGTGTTTTCTAAGATCAGGTACCTTTTCATTAAAAAAAAAAAAAAAAAAAACTCTAATTTATTTTTATTGTTGTAGTTTTAATGAAGTTTACATTTCACGTTAGTCTCCCATACAAAAATTTATACGTGCATTGTTATGTGACCCTAATTGCTCTCCCCGTTCTGTGACAGCACACTCCTCCTTTCCACCCCTGATTCCCCATGTCCATTCAAACAGCTCCTAACCCTCTCTGCCTTCCCATCTCACCTCCGGACAGAAGCTGCTCGTTTAGTCTCTTGTATCTACTTGTGCTAAGAGGCACACTTCTCATGAGTATCACTCTATGTCCCACAGTCCAGCCCAATCCTTGTCTGAAGAGCTGGCCTCGGAAATTGTTTTAGTTCTGGGATGATAGAGAATCCAGGGGCCATGCTTTCCAGGGTTCCTCCAGTCTCAGTCAGACCATTAAGTCTGGTCTTCTTACTAGAATTTGAGTTCTACACTCCACCTTTCTCTTGCTCCATCAGGGACTCTGTTGTGTTTCCTGTCAGGGTGGTCATTGGTGGTAGCCAGGCACCATCTAGTTCTTCTGGTCTCAGGCTGATGAAGTCTCTGGTTTATGTGGCCCTTTCTGTCTCTTGGACTACTACTTTCCTTGTGTCTTTGGTGTTCTTCATTCTCCTTTACTCCAGGTGGTTGGGACCAATTGATGCATCTTGGATGGCCGCTTGGAAGCTTTTAAGACCCCGGATGCCACTCATGAAAGTAGGATGCAGAACATTTTCTTAATAAGCTTTGTTATGCCAGTTGATCTAGATGTCCCCTGAAAGCATGGTCCCCAGACCCCTACCCTTGCTACTCTGTCCCTCAAAGTGTTTGATTGTATTCAGGAAATGTCTTACCTTTGGTTTAGTCCAGTTGTTACTATGTTGTTAGTAAATAACATTCACTCTCCCTCCCCACCCTCGTAACCATTAAAGAATGTTTTCTTCTGTGTTTAAACCTTTTCTTGAGTTCTGATAATAGTGGTCTTATACAATATTTGTCCTTCTGTGACTGACTAAATTCACTCAGCAAAATAACTTCCAGCTTCCACCATGTTATACGATGTTTCACGGCTTCATTGTTGTTCTTTATAGTTGTGTAGTATTCCATTGTGTGGATATACCATAATTTGTTTATCCATTCATTGGCTGTTGGGCACCTAGGTTGTTTCCATCTTAAAAAAAAACAAAAAACAAAAAACAACTATTATTTAGTTAAAAGAAATTATAACATGGTATGGAAACACACCATTTCAAGCATATCTGTTACTGTCTCTGCACTGCTCCCAAACTACAACTAAAACATTAATGCTCCACTTAATGATGATTACATTCTGCCTAGCACTTTTCTAATTTTTCATTTCAACTAGGTTATCAGTTCTTAAGGGGGGAAAAAGAGTTCCGCATAAGTCTGTATTCAGTAAATTGTTGTTGTTGTTAGGTACCATCGAGTCAGTTCCAACTCATAGCAACCCTGTGTACAACAGAACGAAACATTGCTTGGTCCTGCGCCATCCTCACAATCGTTGTCATGCTTGAACCCATTGTTGCAGCCACTGTGTCAATCCATCTTGTTGAGGGTCTTCCTCTTTTTCGCTGACCTTCTACTTTACCAAGCATGATGTCCTTCTCCAGGGACTGGTACCTTCTGATAACATGTCCAAAGTAGGCAAGACGAAGTCTCACCATCCTAGCTTCTCAGGAGCATGCTTGCTGGACTTCTTCCAAAACAGATTTGTTCATTTTTCTGGCAGTCCATGGTAAATATTAGGCAAATCAAATTAAAATTTTTATTAATGTACGTTTTAGAAGTCATCCTTTTGAGGGCAACATTCCATCTTATTTTTCAATGTTATTATTTATTTAGTTAGTATATTCTTATTATTGTGTACCTGGAGATCAGATTTTTTTTAATGGATCTTTTGAAAAGCACTCACAGGAGATTCAAATGCGTACAGATTTCTATACAATTAAGCATGCAAACATGGAAACTTCATAAACAACAGATCTGGATGCAGTTTATATATGAATATTTTATGAGGATGACATGTTCTAAGGGCTTCTAATGTATTGCTTGCTCTGTCATTTAATTCGTACCCCAATGTATTATATGAACAGAAGAATTTTCAAAGTAGTTTGGTGTTCTACATGAATTAAATGGCCTAAAAATTTGAAAGAGAAACAGAAAGGAGGACAAACACTTTATTTTACAGAAGAATGAAAAATTGATGGAAGTGGGAGATCGAAGCCAAATAGTTAATAAAATGAAGGCAGATTGCTTTTCTCTTCCAGGCTGTGTTTCTACCATTGAGACCATTCACCATTGTCACTAGGTGCCATTGAAGACTGCCCTGTTTCTCCAAAGAAAATAATACATTCCCTTTATCATAATCTATTATTTAAGCCATTAATACAATTTCTTCTGTTGAGCTGTATTCTTATTAGGATATTTTTACTTCTTGTCTAGGAAGTAAGTAGTATAAGTTTATGGGTTTATTTCTACCAGCTTTTCGTAGTAGCCAATTACATTAATTCCTCTAACAGTTATAACTTCTATGAGGTAGCTAATAATTAGTCTGTGCTACGGAGCCCTGGTGGCAAAGTGGTTAAGAGCTCACGCTGCTAACCAAAAGGTCTGCAGTTTGAATCCACCAGCTGCTCTTTGGAAACCCTATGGGGCAGTTCTGCTCTGTCCTACAGGGTCACTATGAGTCAGAATCGACTTGACGGCACACAACAACAACAACACAACATTGAGGATCATTATTATTTGTTTCTTTATGCATTTAGCAGTTTTGGGATATCTACCCACAGCCATACTCAGCAACTTCTCTATATTAAGTGAAGAATAAAAACTTGATTAATTTTAGTATATCTTACAATTCTTCTTTACTTTTTATGAGTACTTTTATATGTAATAATCAATATTATGAATACATTATGAACTAAGAAGGAGAAATTAAAAATATCTGTCAAAGATCAAACAGAAAGTTAGTGACAGAACTAGGTGTAGGACAGTAGTCCCCTGACTCATACTCTCCTCCTTTGCCCATTAATGCAGGCATGAATAAATCACAAGCTGATACATTAGGGACAGGTGATTAAGTAAAATAGATATTCTCTTCCAGTTCATTGTTTTTCATTTTAAAATGCAGGTTATCCTTACCTAGTTATAAATTAACTACTGAGAGAAACAGAAATAATAATAATATACTATTGTTAGCTACTGTGGAATTAGCTCCTAACTCATGGCGACCCCATGTTTTGCAGAGTGGAACCTCTCCATAGGGTTTTCTTGGCTACAGTCTTTATGGAAGCAGTCCACCAGAACTTTCTTGCACAACTTTTGGGTAGGTTCAAATCACCAACTTTTAGGTTAACAGCCAATTGCAAACCCCTTGCGCCACCCAAACTACTCAGAAATAAATTAAAAAAAAAAAAAAACCTGTTGCCGTTGAGTCGATTCTGACTAATACAGAGCTTATTAATCAATTTCTTCATGAAATACTTTGAAAGAGAGCCAGAAGTAAAAGCTATAGCCTTGGATTTTCAATATATTTAGATTTCAGTATATAATGCATAGATATCGGCATAATGTCACATAACCTAATGAAAATCATAAAGCTTAGTGATTTAAGATTAATGGTTGAAATACAGTTTTTCAAAAGAAACTGGCCTATTTGAAGGAGACCATATGTAAAGTGTCATAGTTATATTTGTATAGGAGCCCTGGTGGGGCATTAGTTAAAAGCTCAGCTGCTAACCAAAAAGTCTACAGCTCGAATCCACCAGCTGCTCCTTGGAAACCCTATGGGACAACTTCACTCTGTCCTATAGTGTTTCTATGAGCCATAATTGACTCAGAGCCAAATTGACTCAGAGCCAATGGGTATATGTCAAATAGGTATACATCTGTGAGGAACTCTAGCATGCTGGAGAAGGTTGGAGTAAAGCTGTATGAAAAGAACATTAATAAAGAGGTATTGTTAAGAACATGCTAGAAGCAATTAAACTAGTAAAATAGAGGAGCTTTTATGACATATCATAAAACTGGAAAAGGGTGTAAGTGATAAGGATTGGACACTTATTCTCCTTAAAGCAGAACACTGACAGCTTACCTATTGACAGTTGTTGCTGTTGTTCTTGTTAGGTGCCATCAAGTCGTTTCTGACGCAGAGCGACCCTAAGTACAACAGAGCAAAACACTGCCTGGTCCTGTGCCATGCCCAAAATAGTTGTTATGCTTGAGCCAACTGTTGCAGCCCCTGTGTCAATCCATCTCGTGGAGGGTCTTCCTCTTTTTCACTGACCTTGTACTTTACCAAGCAAGATGCCCTTTTCCAGGGACTGATCCCTCCTAACAACATGTCCAGAAGTATATAAGACATAGTCTCGCCATCCTTGCTTCTAAGGCGCATCGTGGTTATCCTTCTTCCAAGACAGATTTGTTTGTTCTTTTGGCAGTCCATATAGTATAGCCAACACCGTAATTTAAAGGCATCAATTCTTCCTTGGTCTTCCTTATTCATTGTCCAGCTTTCACATGCATATGATGCAATTGAAAATACCAGGCTTGAGTCAGGCGCACCTTAGTCTTCAAAGTAACATCTTTGCTTTTTAACACTTTAACGAGGTCTTTTGCAGCAGATTTGCCCAATGCAATGCATCTTTTTATTTCTTGACTGCTGCTTCCACGAGTGTTGATTGTGGATCCAAGTAAAATGAAATCCTTGACAACTTCAATCTTTTCTCCATTTATCATGATGTTGCTTATTGGTCTAGTTTTGAGGATTTTTGTTTTATTTTGTTGAGGCATACTGAAGGCTATGGTCTTTGATCTTCATCAGTAAGTGCTTCAAGTCCTCTTCACTTTCAGCAAGCAAGGTTGTGTCATCTGCATAATGCAGGTTGTTAATGAGTCTTCCTCCATACCTGATGCCCCATCCTTCTTCATACAGTCCAACTTCTCGGATTATTCACTCAACATGCAGACTGAATAGGTATGGTGAAAGGATACAACCTTGATGCACACTTTTCCTGACTTTAAATCTGGCAATATCCCTTTGTTCTGTTGGAACAACTGCCTCTTGATCTATGTACAAGTTCCTCATGAGCACAATTACATTTCCAGAATTCCCATTCTTCACAATGTTATCCATAATTTGTTATGATCCACACAGTCAAATTATTTTGCATAGTCAATAAAACACAGATAAACATCTTTCTGGTATTCTCTGCTTTCAGCCAAGATCCATCTGATATCAGCAATGATATCCCTGGTTCCACGTCCCCTTCTGAATCTGGCCTGAATTTCTGGCAGTTCCCTGTCAATATATTGCTGCAGCTGCTTTTGAAGGAATTTCAGCAAAATTTTACTTGTGAGTAATATTAATGATATTGTTCGATAATTTCTGCATTAGATTGGGTCACCTTTCTTGGGGTCAGGCAGAAATATGGATCTCTTCCAGTCAGTTGGCCAGGTAGCTGTCTTCCAAATTTCTTGGCATAGACGAGTGAACACTTCCAGTGTTGCATCCATTTGTTGAAACATCTCGATATTCTGTCAATTCCTGGAGCCTTGATTTTCACCAGTGCTTTCAGTGCAGCTTGGACCTCTTCCTTCAGTAACATTAATTCCTGATCATATGCCACCTGTTGAAATGGCTGAATGTTGACCAATTCTTTTTAGTATAATGACTCCATGTATTCCTTCCATCTTCTTTTGATGCTTCCTGCAGTATTTAATATTTTCTCCGTAGAATCCTTCACTGTTGTAACTCAGGGCATGATTTTTTTCTTCAGTTCTTTCAGCTTGAGAAATGCCAAGCCTGTTCTTCCCTTTTGGTTTTCTATCTCCAAGTCTTTGCACATGTCATTATAATACTTTACTTTGTCTTCTCGAACCACCCTTTGAAATCTTCTGTTCAGTTCTTTTACTTCATCATTTCTTCCTTTTGCTTCAGTTACTCAACGTTCAAGAGCAAGTTTCAGAGTATCTTCTGACATCTGTTTTGATCTTTTCTTTTTTTCCTGTCTTTTTAATGACCTTTTGCTTTCTTCATATATGATGTCATCCCACAAGTCACCTGGTCTTCGATCATTAGTGTTCAACGCGTCAAATCTATTCTTGAGATGGTCTCTAAATTCAGGTGTGATATACTCAAGGTTGTACTTTGACTCCCATGGATTTGTTCTAATTTTCTTCAGTTTCAACTTGAACTTGCATATGAGCAATGGATGGTCTGTTCCACAGTTGGCCCCTGGCCTTGTTCTGACTGATTATATTGAGCTTTTCCATCATCTCTTTACACAGATGTAGCCGATTTGATTCCTGTGTATTCCATCTGGCGAGGTCCATATGTATAGTAGCCATTTATTATTATTGGTATTATTATCTCCCAAAGTATGGCAGAAATGATGAGATTCTACTTCAAACTAAAATGGAAGAACTAGTTGGTTAGAGTTAAGTGATGGAAATCTGTAAGGAAGCATGCGGGTCATCTTAAACAATATATGAGCGATGGCATTAGTGGAAGTGATTAAATATGGCCCAGATCTGGAACTAGATTGCTTAGGTTCATCTCCTGGTTCTCTCACTACTAGCTGTCTGACACTGGACAAGTGACTTAACCTATCTGTGGCTCAGTTTCCTCATCTGTAATGTAGGGATAATATTCATACGTTCATCACTGAGTTAGGGAGAAAATGAAGGACCTTTTACATGTCAAGTACATAAAATAGTCCTTAATACATTTCTCAGGTCAATACACATAAGATAGCATTAAAATAGTTGTAGTTATATACGTGCTGGAGTTGATTTGTCTTGTTTGTAAATTGGAACGTAACTTATCTCTTAAAAAATAATGATTTGAGGTAGTTTAAAGTAGAAGTATATATACTATATACCTAGATATATTAAGACAACAAATGCATAGAAAGAAAATCTATATTAAGTAAACCTGGCTAAAGAAAGCAAAAGACTCTGGAAAATTTGACTTTTATTTTCCTACTACCCAGAAATACTAAGGAAAAGTAGTCTGTACTGATGAGAGTAGTTGCAAAGAAACTTTCAATGTGAGAAATGTTCTTGACATTTAGTAATAGCTGGACCAAGGACCAGGAAGTGGGTAGATCCTCCACTTGAGATCCAGGGAATAATAATAAATGACAGAATCTAAGTAAATAATTTCAATCTTCTGTAGTAATAACTTCTGTCAAATTAAAAGATTTGAACCTTAATAGACTAGAATAAATGCTAAGAAAAGAAATGGAGATCCAAGATAAGTGAATGTTTAGATGTTCCAAATAAGTTTGTTCTCCTGGCCCACATGAATTGCACTTTGGAATGGTGATATCTTGGAGAAAAAATGGTGGACTGATTGCATAAGATCTTTCATAGACCATGAAAATGGGGGATGAACTGGATATTCATGGAATATGAAAATGATGTATGAATTTGCAAAGTTTGAAAGAAGAAATATACTTCAGATTTACTCCCTGCTATGTTTGATGTCAATTCCAAGTAAGACTCTGAACTAAACTACAGAAGAAATTTTGTGAGGATTTAGAAAAGGTAGTGTTTTATGGTTAGAGCAAGCTCTGATTTAATGAAATCAATTCCTAACAGATTAGCTTTTTTTTTTTTTCTTTTAAATATATCATGAAAAAGAAATACTCATTGAAAACCTTGGCAAATGCATATCCCAGTCCACTATTCCCTTTTTGACGTGAATATTGGACTGGTATATGCAGTTATACAAGGCTTCCCATAATGTTTTTATGATATCTTATAATGAATAATTTGGACTAACAGACAATAGAATTAGGTGGGTTAATCACTAGTGGAATGAGTATTTTCTGCTCCCACACTCAAAGTGGAGGCTAATATATAGATATCAGATAGAGGATGTTTAGTGAACATCAATAGGATTCTATTTCCAGATCCAAGCTATTTTTCAATGTAATAATAACAACCTAGTTAAAGTCACCAAAGATGAAGCTAACACAAAGGGAAAAAAAAAGTTAATATGCTGGATTATAGATTCATATTCAGGGAAATCTTGTTATATAGGAGGATTAAGTGAGTGTAACAGAATGGATTTTTATGTGGTGAAAAGACCTGTAACAAGATCTGAAAAGAGAAGGACAAGTACAAGAATCAGACACGACTCAGTCAAAATGTGAAAAATACTTAGGGTTTTACTGAGTATCCATATATCTCAATAGTTGAGCTATCAGCCATGGTAACTAAATACAGAATTATAACCAACAATGAGTTTATAAGAAAAAAAATATTTAGTTTAATTTGGCACCAAATTCTAAGAAAGGTATAAGCAATTATTTCCTGCCCAGGTAATACTTAATTTATCTCTTTGAAATGTAAATACTCACTGCTTATCTACTTTTATTTCTGAAATGATGCTTTTAAAAGTAATTTAGATTCATTTTTATTTAAGATAAATTAAAAACATTGTGACACATCAAAAATTTGTTTTTCAATAGTCGCTTTTCTCAAAGAACTCACTTGATTGTTAAACAGAGAGTTTAAGTATTAAGGAAGCATTAAAATGCACGTGCATGTTGTCAAAACCTACCAAGAGCTTATCAGAGAGAATGGGAGTTATGCCAAATTGAACACAAGTAGAATTCATTATTTTTATGCGTAATATTTTCAATTATGTAAATGGAAAACAGAGGCTCCTTGTATTGCAATGTGTCTGTCTTTGTAAGTAGTACACCCCAACTGTGTAGCTGAATTTAGTCTGTAATTTATGTCACTCACAATGACAAATCACTATGATGAACTCCTTGATTAAAAAACTTACAAGTATGTGGCTCTCCATCCAGCAAACCATTAACATCTTGTCTTGAAATTATTTACTGTATTTTGTTTTATTGTTAGTAAGAAGAAAATCTTTAAAATTACAACAAAAATATTTTTCTGGATTAAATTAATCATTTTACTAGTTTCCATTTAGAACACAGAAAAAGATCAACTTATTGTTTGACTTGTAGAATGAAAGAAGTCCCAGATTTCACAATGGATTCCATAAAAAATAAGGCCATCCCTGATATAACTGTGTTGCATCTTCTTGTTTGTTTTAATGCTGCTTTTTTTCCTTGCAACTAAGGTATTAAAAATTGAAACTACAGCTTCCTAGAAATACTTACCTCTTTATTTAGAAATATAAGAGATAATAGATCATAAGTCAACTTATCCCCTCTATATGTATCTTTTATTTGTCAAGTTACTTTTCTTTGGAGGACCCAGAGCAAACCTTGGGAAAGCAGTGGGTTAAATCCATATGAAATAGTAATAATAATAATAAAATAAAATATTTGTAACTCACTTCATTGATGTCAGTAAAACATAACTAATCAAATCATTCTAATAACTCATTTTTTCAGTTACTTCCCTGTAATTTATTTCAGAAGAGATTGATGGCAAGAGAAAATTATGGCAAGAGAAAAGGATTTATTCTGAAAAACAATTATTGCCTATAAAATTAATACAAGTTTAGCTTACACTCCAATGCTCTATACTATCCTTCTTTGTAGCACATCACAGTTAAATATGTAGTGGTGGTCCAAAAAAATCTTTATCAAATAGCAGCTTAATGCTGTTTATAATATTCCATTTAACATGATGGAAAAGAAAGTCTTGTCATCAAGTTGTACAACCAAAAATTCCCTTGATGCTTCTGGGGTCAATTAAGTCAACAAGGACAATCAGAGAACTCCATTCTCTAAAAGCATTATTTAATATATAAATTTTAATGCATATAGAAAACCTTTTAATAGAAACATGAGAAACTGAGGTTGTCAAGGTAACTTAGCTGTTTAAAAACAAATAAAAAACCAGGAGGCAATTCAATCAAAAGTTATAACCCAAAAGTTGCCTAGCCTCCCCGGCCTATGACTTTAAAGTGGACAGCAAACTTAAATGCCTCAGGGAACCAGTCAAGTGCTATAGATGTGTGAATTAGTCCAAGTGTGAGACTAAAAGCTGACTCTGGACTGTGGTGAATCAGGTAAATCATACCTTGCCAAAGGGCATCAGCTGCCATGTCAGAATTTATGTTCAGTGATATTTATCGGAAATGTCACGGTCTTTAAGATATGGCAACTAATGGCACTTGTGCACACACACGTACACATATATGTAAAGTTTATATATTGTCTTATTTAATTTATATATGCCTAATATATATTATTGTGCTTTAGGTGAAAGTTTACAGAACGAATTAATTTCTCATTAAACAGTTAATACACAACTTGTTTTGTGAAGTTGGTTGCCAACCCCACAATGTGTCAACACTCCCTCCTTCTCCACTCTGGGTTCCCAGTTTCCATTTTCTCCAGTTTTCCTGTCCCTTCCTGCTATGCATGGCTTGAACACATTCCTCATGTGGGTTATTGTTGGTCCTATAGACTGTCTAATCTTTGGCTGAAGGGTGAACATCAGGAGTGACTTCAGTACTGAGTTAAAAGGGTGTGTGGGGGTCATACTCTTGGGGTTTCTCCAGTCTCTGTCAGAACAGCAAGCAAGCCTGTTCTTCTTGTGTGTGTATATGTGTGTGTGTGTGTGTGTGTGTGTGTGTGAATTTGAATTTGAATTTTGTTGTACATTTCTCTCCAGCTCTGTCTGGGACCATGTATTGTGATTCCTGCCAGAACAATCTGTGGTGGTAACCAAGCACTGTCTAGTTGTTCCGGGCTCAGTCTGGTGGAAGTTATGGTAGTTGTGGTCAATTAGTCCTTTGGATTCATCTTTCCCTTATGTCTTTGGTCTTCTTCATTCTCCTTTGTTCCATCCTGAGTGGGAACAGTAAATGTATCTTAGATGGCCACTGGCAGGCTTTTAACACTCCAGACACTACTCACTACAGTTAGATGTAGAACAATTTCTTTATAGACTATATTATGCCAATTGAGCTAAATGTCCCCCGAGACCATAGTCCCCAGCCCTCATCCCAGTACCTCGGTCTCTCAGGGCATTTGAGTTTGTCTATGTAGCTTCTATGACTTTTCCCTGGTCAAGTTGTGCTTACTTCCAAAGTGTTGTGTACTGTCTTACGCTTCACCAAAGTTACATTTATCGATTATCTAGTTAATGTTTTTCTCTCCCCAGCTCCCTTCCCTGGTAACCATCTGAGATTGTTTCCTTCTGTGTGGAAACCTTTTCATGAGTTTTTATAATAGTGGTCTCATACACTATTTGTCCTTTTGTGATGGACTTATTTCACTCAGCATAATGCCATCCAGATTCATCTATGTTGTGAGTTGCTTCACAGATTCAATGTTGTTCTTTATCATTTCGTAGTATTCCATTGTGCATATGTACTGTAGTTTGTTTATCTATTCATCTGTTGATGGACACTTAGGTTGTTTCCATCTTTTTGCTGTTGCTGCAGTGAACATGGGTGTGCATATGTCTATTCGTTTGACGGCTCCTATTTCTCTAGGATACATTCCTAGAAATGGGATTGCTGGATCATATGGTATTTCTATTTCTAGCTTTTTAAGGAAGCACCATATCATTTTCCAAAATGGTTGTAGCATTTTGCATTCACATCAGCAGTGCATAAGAGTAACAATCTTCCTGCAACCTCTCCAACATTTGTTATTTTCTGTTTTTTTGATCCATGCCAGTAACGTTGGGGTGAGATGCTATGTCATTGTAGTTTCAATTTGCATTCCTCTAATGGCTAGTGATTGCGGACATTTCCTTATGTGTCTGTTAGCCCGCGGAATGTCTTCTTTGGTGGAGTGTCTGTTCATATCTTTTGCCCATTTTTTAATTGAATTATTTGTCTTTTTATTGTAGAGGTATTGTATTTTCCTACTGATTTTAAAGATTAGACCTTTGTCAAATATGTAATAACCAAAATTTTTTTCCTCGTCTGTAGGTTCTCTTTTTACCCTTTTGGTGAAGTCTTTTGATGAGCATAAGTGTTGAATCTTTGTAAGATCACGTTTATCTAGCTTATCTTCTGGTGTTTGCATATTGTTAATTATGCTCTGTATCCTGTTTATGGCATGTATTAGGGCCCCTAGTATTGACCCTGTTTTTTCTTCTATGATCTTTATAGTTTATGGTTTTGTATTTAGGTCTTTGATCCATTTTTAATTAGTTTTTGTGTATAGTGTAAGGTATGGGTCCTGTTTCTTTTTTTTACAGATGGACATCCAGTTTTGCCAGCACCATTTGTTAGAAAGACTGTCTTTTTCCCATTTAATGGATTTTAGACCTTTGTCAAAGATTAGGTGGCCATGGGTAGATGGATTTATATCTGGGTTCTCGATTCTGTTCCATTGGTCAGTGTGTCTGTTGTACCAGTACCAGACTGATTTGACTACCGTAGTTGTATAGTAGATTCTGAGGTTAGGTAGTGCGAGGCCTCCAATTTTGTTCTTCTTTTTCAATAATGCTTCACTTATCTGGGGCCTTAATTATATATTCTTATATATTTTATATACTATTATTTATTTGTTTAAAAATAATATATTTCAAAGGAACAAAACCTCTAGCTAGCTTGATTTGAGCCAACAGATACCAGTTTGCAACTACTGAAATTAATCAAACATAGTTTATAGGGTTGAATCCAGGAATATATGATTTGTCACCACATCCATTGGTCTGTTCCTTCAGACTCAGGCCCTAATAGGATTGCTTCTTTCTCCTCCACCTACAAACAGATAAAAACATCAACACATGTAAAAAAAAAAAATTGAGGAAAATGGTAGAAGTGGAATTTGTCCACTTTAGTTTCTCAGCCAGGATTTATCAGTCAAGTGGCATTAATTTGAATTTTTTACATGAATTTAATCAGTTTGGTAACTTCTTATCATTAATAATGTAATTATAAATTATCAAACAGCTATGTCTGAATTAATCTAGAGAAAGTACATAAATAAAATTAAAAAAGAAAAACAAGATAGACGTGGTAATTCAACACAGATAAACATGCTCCTTCAAGACTTTCCAGGAGAATTCTTTCTTGTTGCAAAGGAAAAATAATGCATTTGAAGCAAAGTTATGATGGACTAAAAAACAACAAGCGCTCACCATGCAGAGTCTGTTGAGCAGCAAGACTTCTCTCAAAGTTCATATTCACTGTCCTCTTCACTCCTCATGCCACCAACTGCTGAGAAGTACCTGATAAGCAATCCTTTAATAGATTAAAATCTAGAATCTGCCGTATCCATAACCATAGTAGACAGTTTTGTATCTCCAGGAACATGGAATTCAAGTTTTAAATTCTAAATATCCCAGATAATGAGGATTCATATTAATCATGGGGTATATGTCATCATCAGTGAGGCAGCCAGCCAGAGCAACAGACAACCGCACAGTGAATTTGACTTGAATCAGTAGAGGTCCAGCAATGGGCGCATCAGCCACCTTCATCTGAGGGGAGAGCAAGAAAACACAGCGGTTTACAAAAGTGTGGTTAGACAGATTTAAAAGTACATGTAACATTTTCCTGGAGTTGAGGGGTGGAAGAGAGGACCGAATTTCTTTGATCATGCAGGTAGGAGCTGCTAAGAACTTAATTTAGATGTAAACATTAAGCAGATCTCATGTTATTCTGGAAGCCCTAGTGGTGTAGTGGTTAAGAGCTATGGCTGCTAACCAAAAGTTGGCAGTTCATATCCACCAAGCACTTACTGGGGGCAGTTCTACTGTGTCCTGTAGGGTGGCTATGAGTCAGAATTGACTCGATGACAATGAGTCATGTTATTCTAAGGAGAGATAATTTAGGTAAATTCTTTCTTTCATTGAATTCGTCAGTCAGCAAATATTTATTGAATATCTGCTCTGTGTCAGGCACTGCTGGAAGTACTACAGTTCTACTCTGAAAGTTTGAAGTAACTTGATCCTCTATAAGGAATAATTGACGGTAGGCTTGATTTCCTTAAGTGTAATGATCAGTGAAGAGGAACCTAAACAAATGTTCAATTTCTGGAAGTCTTAGACATTTAGTGACGCTTGAGCTCTTTGATTTGTATTTCTGTCTTCATTATCTGAAATATTCTCAACATTTATTCCGAATTGAGCTGATGCATTGTCAACGTACAGAATAATACAAAAAATTAGTGTTTTATTTTTCCTTTTTACCTCTCTTTTAATTTCTTTTATATCACCCCTTCCAGAAGTTCTTAAAATTTGCACCACTGGTTTTAAACTTCCAGAAATTCTTAATTTACTAAAGAAGAATAATTAATATTCTGAGATAATCAGTCTTAAGGATATCTTTTAGGTCATTTATTTATTTATTTTTTGCCTCTACTCTGTGTACTTGCATTTATACAGATGAAATAATTAAGAATCTATTACAAATGCTGCCACAATTGTAAAAGAGAATATCCTGTTGGTTCAATATGCATCTTCTTTTAACCCTGGAGAGAATCTTCCAGTTTCTATGTATAATTTTCTGTATCTAACTTTACTTATATAATGATAAAGGTACCTGTAATAATTCCATGAAAATATAACAGAGCTCTGTTTAAATAAAGAGGGAAATTTGAATTTGACTCATTTCCTCTAAAAAGACAAAAGGTAAGATATTAATTTACAATATTTCCCACTTTGACTTATCATTATAGTTTATTTTTTTCTCTTGCTATAAGATAGAAATTACTAGGAAATATTAAATCATTCTATGTATTTAAATTTGAAAGCTAAGGTATTTTTAAACCATTACATTTCCCAGATAATTATATATTTTTCTTATCTGAAATTTGCTTTTATCAAATGTAATCTGTTGCCATTCTGATATGTATGTGAATTATATTAGAGAGAAATATTTTCTTAAGCATTGTGATTTGGTTTGAGGGTTTCGTTTTGTTTTCCTTTCCTCGGCTCATTGCCTACCACTTCTCTGAAAGAGAGCAAACTGCCTTAAGCTTATAAGGAAACTATTTCTTAGTGATCTTCCAGTGAGATTTTAATGGGCTACTGGTAATTAAAATCATAAAAGAGTCAGCTTATTAAATTGAGATAGTGCTTTAGTGAAAATGTAATCATAAGGAAAGAATACACATAGATTATCCATTGAAATATCTCTTCCAGTTCTGCAGAAGAGTTCCAAATTTTCTTTTCACAAAGGAATATGTTCCAGATGCCTAAGGAGTATTCAGAACATTACAAGATTCTTTCATGTGCTTACTGTCGTATTAGGTATTTGATAGCTGTGTATAATTATTTTCACAGAGGTTGCTATGAAGATAGACATAATTTAAATGCATATTCTTCCTGTAAGTAGAGCTAGAAGAAACATATTAGTTACTGTTGTAGACCAAATGAAAGGGAGTACTCCTTTTTCTGCTTGGTCCTTTAATAAGTGTTCTTAATATATGTTAGGATCCTTGATATGCACATCATCTCATTTAATCTTCACAAACTCCAAAGTATGACTTCCTAATCCCAATTTTACAGACAAGGAAACTGGAGCTCTGAGTACTTAATGTCACTCACCACAAACGGTAGATCTGAAATTTAACTTGGGTGTATCTAGTTGCAATTCTCAAAAACTTTCAATGGCTTAACCACACTGTCTCAACATTTGGGACTTCATTGACTGTGTATCCCGTTTTAACTCTTCTTTCCAGTTTAACCACATCCTGGCACATCTTTCAGGTGATCAAAGCTTGACAGCGTGTTAATTTTTCAGCTGGTGTGGGAGCTAGCCCACAATGATTCCCACCTCCTAGTATTCACACCCTTGGGTAATCCCCTCCATATTGTACCAGGGTTGGGTTTTGTGACCAATAAAATATGACAGAAGTGCTCATGCATCACTTTGGATTTAGGTTATTAAAAAAAAAAAAAAGGCAGCTTCTATCTTGGATTCTTACTCTCTCTTGGATCCTTTGCTCTGGGAGAAGCCAGCTGCCATGTGTGAGTTGACCTATGCAGAGGCACTGAAGCCTCCTGCCAACAGCCAAGTGAGTGAGCTGAAAATGGTCCCTACAGCCCATCAGATGACTGCATCCTTGGCTCATGACTTGACTGACACTGTCATGAGAAACCCTGAGCCAGAACCACCCAGCTAAACTGCTCTCAGATCCCTGATCTCCATAAACTGTATGAGATAATGTTTATTGTTTTAATCTGCTAAATTTAATGCCATCTTGAATTGTATCTTTTTGTGTGTGTGTCACCATAGCCAAAAAAGTCATTAATCCATTTCTCTTCTTCACTGACAGCACACATCAAATGTCACACTCTTAATGAAGATTTTTCTTCATTTTGATACTTTCAGAGTTTAAAGTTTTGTCTTGGGTTAAAAGCAAAATGTATCAAATTTATCATGTACATTCCATAAATTGAATGAGGGAGATTAAGAAAATATATTCTTGTAAATAATAAAATGTCTTCATTCAAACACTATAGCTTTAGAATTTGTGGCTATTTGTCAGGGACCAGAATGAAAATTGCATTTTCAATATCTATGAAAAAAGTATTAACTAAGCAAATTACAAATGCATTTAAGTTTGTAAAGAAGAAATTTTAACAGACTAGATGAAAACATTTTTAGAATTTGTGTTTTATAATCATATTGATAGGAAATTCATATTTATTCATATTGGTGACTACTACTGATTTCCTTATGTGGCTTGAACATATTCCATTCATGTATTTCTGAAACGTTGACATGTATTAAATAATTACCCTAATGTGTATTCTTAAGTATACCTTTGTTGGTGTAATACCAATTGAAATAAAATAGTCTGATTTGACTTGGCTACCAGCGTGGATTGACCACTCCTTCAGGAGTCTGCAGCAGGGATATTTAATCACTGAGGCATCAGCATTATGCAGAGCAGAGAGTACAAGATTGAGAATTAGAAGTGAGTTCTAATCCATGTTCTACCCATACTAAACTATTTAACGTTATAAATAGAACTTCTTTTCTGTGGCTTTCTTTACACATCTGTAAGATGAGAGAGTTGGACTTTTGATAGTTAGATTTAGACTTTAAACAAAAACTGAAGACCAGTATGTAAAATAAGTATGGAATAAAAGCCTAGTTGATTGGTTTCAAGTTGGATTGAGATCCTGGAACACTGGCCTCAATTTTTCCAAGGCTTTCAAAGGTCCTAAGAATGTTACAAGGAACACAGGTTGACAAACCAGTGGAACAGATGCTTCCTAAAATTATTCTGCTTGTAGTATTACAAAATTATTCAGTAAAAAGAAGTTAATAAAATATAGTATTTGCCATGGCAAATGGAAATGGGAAAAAGTTGCTTTCCTTTTGGGGCATCTCATAAATTCTTTTTGAGCAGATCATGAATAAATTATCATTATTTCATTATTATTATATAGTTATTGGTGGCCTCTGTACAGTTGTTATTGTTAGGTGCCATCGAGTCAGTTCTGACTCATAGCAACCCTATGTACAACAGAACTAAACACTGTCCATCCATGCATCAGCGTCAAAATCATTGCAATGTTTGAGCCCATTATTGCAGCCATTGTGTAAATTCATCTCATTGGGGGTCTTCCTGTTTTTCACTGACTCTCTGCTTAACTGAGCCTGATGTCCTTCACCGTAGGTGAGAAGACGTCAAACCATCCTTACTTCAAGGGAGCATTCTGGCTGTATTTCTTTTAAGACAGATTTGTTCATTCTTCTGGCAGTCCTGGTATTTTCAATACTCTTTGTCAATACCATAATTTAAAGGCATCAATTCTTCTTCAGTCTTCTTTAGTCATTATCCAGCTTTCACATGCATATGAGGCAATTGAAAATATCATGGCTTAGATCAGGCACACCTTAGACCTCAGAGTGACATCTTTGCTTTTCAACACTTTAAAGAGGTCTTTTGCAGCAGATTTGCCCAAGGCAATATGTCATTTGATTTCTTGACTCTTGCTTCCATGGGCATTATTGTGGATCGCTGCTGCATTGATTGTAAAATGAAATCCTTAACAACTTCAATCTTTTCTCCATTTATCATGCTGCTGCTTATTGGTCCAGCTGTGAGGATTTTTGTTTTCTTTATTTTGAAGTGTAATCCATACTGAAGGATGTAATCTTTGACCTTCATCAGTAAGTGCTTCAAGTCCTCTGCACTTTCCAGCTAGCAAGGTTGTGTCATCTACATATCGCAGGTTGTTAATGTGTCTTCCTCCAATCCTGATGCAGTGTTCTTCTTTGTTTAGTCCAGTTTCTCAGATTATTTGCTCAGGATACAGATTGAATAAGCATGGTGAAAGGACACAACCCTGACACACCCCTTTCCTAATTTTAAACCACACAGTATCCCCTTGCTCTATTCTGCCACTCGGTCTATATACAGGTTCCTCATGAGCACAATTAGATGTTCTGGAATTCCCATTCTACCCAATGTTATCCATAGTTCATTATGATCCATTCAGTCAAATGCCTTTGCATAGTCAATAAAACACAGGTAAACATCTTTCTGGTATTCTTTTCTTTCAGCCAAGATCCATCTGACATCAGCAGTGATATCCCTTGTTCCATGTCCTCTTCTGAATCTGTCTTGAATTTCTGGCTGTTCCCTGTTGATGTGTTGCTGCAACTGCTTTGGAATGATCTTTAGCAAAATTTTACTTGTATGTGATATTAATGATATTGTTTGATAATTTCCACATTCTGTTGGATCATCTTTATTTGGAATGGGCACAAATACGGTTCTCTTCCATTCGGTTGGCCAGGTAGCTGTCTTCCAAATTTCTGTTGTTGAAATACCTCAATTGGTATTCCGTCAGTTCCTGGAGTCTTGATTTTCACCAGTGCCTTCAGTGCAGGTTGGACTTCTTCCTTCAGTACCAGCAGTTCTTGATCATATGCTACCTCCTGAAATGGTTGAATGTCGATCAATTCTTTTTGATACAGTGACTCTGTGTATCTCTTTCTATCCCTTCTTTAGATGCTTCCTGCATCATTCAATATTTTTTTCCATAGAATCCTTCAATATTGCAACTTGAGGCTTGAATTTCCTCCTCAGTACTTTCAGCTTGAGAAATCCTGTGTGTTTTCTTCCCTTTTGGTTTTCTAACTCCAGGTCTTTTCATATTTCATTATGATCCTTTACTTTGTCTTCTCAAGCTGCTTGTGAAAATTTTTGTTCAGCTGTTTTTTCATCATTTCTTTCTTTTGCTTTAGCTACTCTACATTCAAGAGCAAATTTCAGTGTCTCTTCTGATATCTATTTTGGTCTTTTTTTTCTGTCTTTTTAATGACTTTTTGCTTTCTTATGTATGATGTTCTTGATGTCATTCCACAACTCGTCTGGTCTTCAGTCATTAGTGTTCAGTGCATCAAATCTATTATTGAGATGGTTTTTGATTTTCCAGATTCAGGTGGGATATACTCAAGGTCATACTTTGTCTCTTGTAGACTTGTTTTAATTTTCTTCAGCTTCAGCTTGAGCTTGCATATTGTCATTTCCCCAGGCAGCCATTGGCCTTGTTCTGACTGATAATACTGAGCTTCTCCATCATCTCTTTCCACAGATTCAGTCAATTTCATTCCTGTGTATTCCATCTGGTGAAGTCCTCATGTATAGTCACTGTTTATGTTGTTGAAAAAAAAAAGTCTTTCCAATGAGTAAGTCATTGGTCTTGCAAAATTCTATTATGTGATCTCCCACATTGTTTCTATCCCCAAGGCCATATTTTCCAACTAATGAACCTTCTTCCTTGTTCCTAACTTTCACATTCCAATCACTAGCATTATCAATGCATCTTGGTTGCATGTTTGATCAATTTCAGACTGCAGAAGTTGGTAAAAGTCTTCAGTTTCTTCATCTTGGCATTAGTGGTTGATACATAAATTTAAATAATATTCATACTAACTGGTTGTGCTTCTAGGGTTATGAATATTATCCTATCATTGACAACGTTGTTTAAGGTAGATCGTGAAATGTTCTTTGTAACAGTGAACATGACACTGTTCTTCTTGAGTTTGTCTTTCCCAACATAGTAGACGATATGATTGTCCCCATCAAAATGGCCAGCACCAGTCCTTTTCAGCTCACTAATGCCTAGGATATCGATCTTCAAGTGTTCCATTTCATTTTTGACAACTTCCAATTTCGTTTGATTCATACTTCCTACTTTCCACATTCCAATTATTAATACATGTTTGCAGCTGTTTCTTCACATTTTGATTTGTGCCACATGAGCAAATGAAGGTCCTGAAAGCTTCATTCCATCCATGTCATTGAGGTTGACTCTACTTTGAGGAGGCACCTCTTCCCTAGTCATATTCTGAGTGGCTTCCAAGCTGAGGGGCTCCTCCTTCAGCACTATATCAGACAATGTTCTGCTGCTATCACTAAGGTTTTCGCTGGCCAATTTTTTCAGAAGTAGACTCCACGTCCTTCCTCTGTCTTAGTCTGAAAGCTCTGCTAATACTTGTCTACCATGGGTGAACCTGCAAGTATTTGAAATAGGGGTGGCATAGCTTCCAGCATCACAACAGCATGTAAATCACCATAGTACAACAAACTACAGACAAGTCGTGGCCTCTGTACAGAGACTTATATAAAAATTCAATAGGTTTAACCAGAAATGGATTTACCTCTGATATGAAGTGAGTAAATATAGCAAGTAACACAGGTATGGTGAAATGAAGAACTTCCTCTCTGCTTTAAGCAACATATTTGAGCTAAGAAGAACATCTGAAGTATATCATAGAGTCTATTGCCTTAGAAAATGAATTCTTCATTGGCTATTGTGTGCAGGGCTTAGCTAACTATGATTGGACAAACCCTAAAACTGTCAGTAATCTGCTGCCAACATGAAGTCAAAGCTGTGGGAACAAGCAGATCTGTGCCATAAGGAGCCTTCCCTATTGACATTCACAGAAGCCACACAGCATATTGCAAAAAGTGCTGTCTGTACGTCCTTATAGTTGTATATTTACATGTAGGTATGTTAAATATTTGTAAATATAAAGAAAATGAAGCCACAAGTCTTTTTTTTTCTTTTTTTGAGTGTATGTATGGAATAATTCATGAAGTCCAGATAAAATGTTCAGATGATGGAGTCTTCAATGCAATTGAATTTTCTATTTAGCAAGAAACTCAATTTTGATTTCTAAAAAATCTTTTGAAATGCACACTTCTTGAGCACATGTTGATATTTCATATGTGGCTGACTTTTTTTCCTGAAATGTGCTATAGAAGAAAACAATGAATAACTCTGTTATAGTTATTAATTTTGTGGTATTTAGTGAGTTTATCATTAATATCACTTTTTGTATACTTGTGTAAGTTCTTTAAAGAATGCTAGAAGAAAATGTCATTGAGAATTTTATTAGTAGATTCCAGATTATGAAGATCTCCTGTAAAACCTTTTCTTTTCTAATGAATTTTAAATCCACACCCAATTTCCTGCCCTCCCTACAAAACTGTTCTGAATGGCTAGTTTACCCCTGGTGGCACAGCAGTTAAGAGCTCAGCTGCTAACCAAAAGGTCGGCAGTTCAAATCCACCAGCTGCTTCTTGGAAACCCTATGGGGAGGTTCTACTCTGTCCTATAGGGTTGCTATGAGTTGGAATCAACTCGACAGCAACAAGTTTGGTTTTGGTTTTGTTGAACATATCCTTATCATTTGTTTTTAGTAAATTTGGTCCTTATCAGTAATCAAATCTAGTTGTCTGAGCTTTTTCTGGAATATAAAATATGGCATTCTCTTGTTTATTGATATTTCTAGTTATTTTGTTGGAATCAATTTATCAAAAAAAGCAAAATTTTATCTTATCTTTCTATTGTATCATTTTGCTCATAAAGTCAATTATATATTCGGTTGACTAACTTTTCTGAGGAATCAATAATCAGCCTTAAAGAACTCTTTATAGTGAAATATATTTTATCTCCTAATTCTTTTTTACAAAGGCACATAAAAACAGTAAAATCACTTGATAAAGTTTAAGCTTCAGACATCATCTTCATGGCAGTTAATTAAGAAACTATTTGATTTTTCTGCACTAATAAAATTTATTTTTTAATAAATCAGTGATTTGATTATTGGTTTTAGAATTTATAATGTAAATTATATCTCAAATTAGATATTTTCTTACACTGTCAAAAATCTAATTGCTGATGTTTTTTATACTAATATATTGGACATATTCAATTAGTCCTGACTTTAAATCCTCTTGAATTACTCTTAACATAATAACAATATACTAAATGTCATTTTAAAAGAGATAAGGAAATTCTGTGATTACAATGGATCCTTGGTAGCACAGTGGTTAAGAGCTCAGCTGCTAAGCAAAAGGTCAGCAGTTTGAATTTACTAACTGCTCCTTGGAAACTCTATAAGGCAGTTCTACTCTGTCCCATAGGATCACTGTAAGTCCAAGTGGACACAATGGCAATGGGTTTGGTTTTGGTTTTATGATTACAATATTCTCTGATGATGTGTTGGCTATTTGTGATGATAAGGACTATGATTCTTTTAGAATCTAGGTGTATTATGAAAATAAGACTTTATTTGGATTTTTCTTTATTTTCCTTTTCCAAGTTTCAAAAGACCCAGTCATGCCCATACTGTTGGGTTGTTCTAAGATTTGTAAACAGTGTCTATGAAATGCTTAGATATCTGGCATATAGTCACCCCTCAAAAATATTAATCTTTAGTCATATAATCCTCTATGTGCCAAAATTTGTCAAAACTAGTTATTTTAACATCATCCATACTCATCATCTTTGTTCAAGTTTTGGGCAAATACTTTCTCAGCCTACAAGTTTGAATAATGATAAGTGTAACTCCTGTTTAATTTATTCTCAAGAAAATGTCAAACCTGCATGCGTGTATCTACTTTAATTTCTATTTTCTATTTTTAAGAATTCTTCAGTTCCACTTTCCATCTGGATTCCTATTGAATAAACTGTCCAAAATGTACATGAATAATAGTTTTTGTTTTGCTTCGAAAGTCTGCCTGGGGATGTTCAGTCCATCACTGTAAGACTTCTGGATTTGTATATTGCTGGGGCAGATATCTTACAGGGCAGACTTAAATTTCTCTCCTGGAATGTTACCAATATTTAGGAGCCCATAACTATACAACTTTAAAAAATGATAATATTACCACTTTCTCCATAAATCTACTTGGTCTCACAAGGCTCAGAGATTAACTCCATAAAACCCTTATATGCAACTTAAAACTCATTTCTTCTTGTTCTCTCCAGAGGAGAAGTTAAAAGCACCCCCTGAGTTGTAACCAAACACCTGCCATTAAATCACCTTTGCAGAATGTTCCTTACAGGAAGTGAAGAATTCACCTTAATGTTTCTCTGACACCTAGACATCATTCCAATGTGCTTAACTAATGCATCGTGCATGGATTATTCCTCCCCCTCACATCACACTAGGTTTGACTAGTGACAGTTTTTTTCAAATTTCCCCCTGAAGTTTTATCAGTTTGAATAGTCATTCAACAAACATTCATATGCTAAGCCTTGCTGACACAATGAAGAAAGGAAAAAACATGTATTGTTTTAAATTTTAGCTTTACTTTAGGGGAGGAAACTGTCTAGTTTGAAAAAGATGTGTTTGCTGAGCATTTTAACCTACAGCAAACTTGCATATAGTACCAGGTTAGTCACAGCAGAGAAGAAAGGAAGAGAAAGAAGCACAGGGGCGGTGCTTTAGTTCTTGGAACCAAACATCGAAAAACAAGATCTTACCACTTGTTGAGGGCAGATCAGCTCACTGATATGGCAGCTAAATGATGGCTAGATGATGCCATTGTAGGTGTCATTTTTATGTATGCTTTTTGTAATGTATGCTTTTTAAAGATTTGCTTACCTACAAAAGAAAAATGTTGAGGAATGTTGGAATTTTATTATTCTGTACTCATTTAATTATTCAGAAATTTACAAGAAGCAAAATATACTCAGCAGTAAAAATATACTCTTTGAACTTATAATGGGTAAGTTCTTATTTACATGACTGCTTATGGACTATTCTCTTGCCCTTCTTCCTAAAAACACCCAGTTTTGATGTCATTACTATACCATTAACTACTACTCTTTATTGCAGTCTACCCATACTGCTCCCACCCCTGAAAATTCATTTCCTATATTCCTTGAAGGTCTCAGCTCCAGGCCCATGGTCACTGTGTCCACCACTACTCCTACTATTGTTTTGCTTGTGGATTCCTATATCCAAATAGATGACTCTTCAGAATCTGGAAGTCCTCTCTTCCAACGATCTTATCCTTCATCCTACCTCAGTCACTCGCTCCTATGGTCTTCACCCAGATGTTTTCTTTACCAAATCTACCAAAAAAAAAAAAAAAAAAAATTGCTGATGAGTTGTTTCTGGCTCATGGTGACCTCATGTGTTGCAGAGTAGAACTCTGCTCCATAAAGTTTTCAAGGCCATGACCTTTTTGGAAGCAGATGCCAGGCCTTTGAGTAGGTTTGAACCACCAACTTTTCAGTTAGTATCCAAGCACTTAACTGTTTGCACCACTCAGGGACTCCTAGCAAATCTATACTGTCTCAAAAATCTCAATTTCAAACATTTCACCTCTAACTACTACCTTCTAGATTTCCAGCTCATTCCCTCTATTTCCCCAATTCCAAAAATTGTTACAGATCACTAGGACCTTCTTCAGTCAGTTGATTATATCTTCTTTTTCTTGTCTCTCAGCAACATATGCCCTCACACTCCTCCTGGAAAGGAGACAAGCTCACCCTCACAAACCATCAACTCCAGTTGAGATTTCTATAGACATTCAGAACCAACATGTCAGCCATGTGTGTAAGACATCTTGGAAATTGATTAGTTAGTACCAGTTGAGCCACCCCATCTGAAATTGCATAGAGCAGAGATGAATTACCCTTGTTGAGAGCTGCCCAAAATTAAGATTCCTGAGCAAAGTAAATTATTTTTTGTTATTTTAAGTCAATAAATTATGGAATGGCTTGATATGCAACAATATATCATTAGAACATGTGGCTGTAGGGACAAAGTTCTCAGATTATATTTGGCATCATTTCTTCTCAACTCTGTGATCTTTGGGGTGCTAATTCCCTGATCATCAGTTTTATCATCTGTAAAATAAAAATAATTATTATAACTCCTGCCTCTTAAAGTTGTTGTTGTTGTTATTGTTAGGTGCTGTCGGGTCAGTTCTACTCATTAACAACCCTATGTACAACAGAAAGAAATACTGCCAGGTCCTGTGCCATCCTCAAAATCCTTGTTATGTTTGAGCTCATTGTTGTAGCCACTGTGTCAAACCATCTCGTTGAGGGTCTTCATCTTTTAAACTAATTTGGTATGATCCACACAGCTGAATATTTTTGCATAGTCAATAAAACACAGGTAAACATCTTCCTGGTATTCTCTGCTTTCAGTCAAGATCCATCAGATATCAGCAATGATATCCCTCTTTCCATGTCCTCTTCTGAATCCGGCTTAAATTTCTGGCAGTTCCTTGTCTATGTAGTGCTGCAACCACTTTTGAATGATCTTCAGCAAAATTTTACTTGTGTGTGATATTAATGATACTGTTTATAATTCCTACATTCTATTGGATCACCTTTATTTGAAATGGGCACAAATATGAATCTCTTCTAGTTAATTGGTCAGGTAGCTGTCTTCCAAATTTCTTAGCATAGACAAGTGAGCACTTCCAGCATTGCATCCATTTGTTGACACACTTTAATTGGTATTCCATCAATTCCTGCAGCCTTGTTTTTCAGCAATGCCTTCAGTGCAGCTTGGACTTCTTCCTTTAATACCATTGGTTCTTGATCATATGCAACCTCCTGAAATGACTGAACATCAACCAATTCCTTTTGATGCAATGACTCTGTGTATTCCTTCCATTTTCTTTTGATGCTTCCTGTGTCATTCAATATTTTGCCCATAGAATCCTTCAACATTACAAATCGAGGCTTGAACTTTTTCAGTTCTTTTAGCTGAAGAAATGCCAAGTGTGTTCTTCCCTTTTGGTTTTCTAACTCCAGGCCTTTGCACATTTCATTATAATACTTTGCTTTGTCTTCTTGAGCTGCCATTTGAAATCTTCCATTCAGCTCTTTTTCTTCATTTCTTCCATTCGCTTTAGCTACTCTACATTCAAGAGCAAGTTTCAGAGTCTCTTCTGATATCCATTTTGGTCATTCTTTTTTTTTTTTCTTTCCTGTCTTTTTAATGACCTCTTGCTTTCTTCACATATGATGTCCGTGATGTCATCCCACAGCTTGTCTGATCGTCAATCATTAGTGTTCAGTGCATCAAATCTATTCTTGAGATAGTCTCCAAATTGAGGTGAGATATACTCAAGGTCGTACTTTGGCTCTTTTGGACTTGTTTCTCCATCATCTCTTTCCACAGATGTAATTGATTTGATTCCTTTGTATTCCATCCAGCATAGTCCACGTGTATATTCACTGTTAATGTTGTTGAAAAATAGTATTTGCAACAAATAAGTAGTTAATCCTGGGGAATTCTACTGTGTGGTCTCTGGCATTGTTTCCATCACCAAAGCCAAATTTTTTTCAACTAGTGATCCTTCTTCATTGTTTCCATCGTTCACATTCCAGTCATCAGTAACTATCAATGCATCTTGATTGCATGTTTGATCAATTTCAGACTGAAGAAGTTGGTAAAAGTCTTCAGTTTCTTCATCTCTGGGCTTAGTGGTTGGCATGTTAAATTTGATTAATAGTCGTATTAACTGGTCTTCCTTGTAGGTGTATGGATATTATTCTATCACCGACAGCATTGCACTTCAGAATAGATCTTGAAAGGTTCTTTTTGATGATGAATGTCACACCATTCCTCTTCAATTTGTCATTCCTGGAAAAGTAGACCATATGATTCAAAATGGCCAATACCAATCCATTTCAGCTCACTAATGCCAGGATATCAATCTTTATGCATTCTATTGCATTTTTGATGACTTTCAATTTTTCTAGATTCATACTTCATGTGTTCAACATTCTGATTATTAATGGATGTTTGCAGCTGTTTCTTCTCATTTTGAGTTGTGCCACATTAGCAAATGAAGGTCCAGAAAGCTTTACTCCATGTGCATCATTAAGGTTGACTCTGCTCTGAGGAGGCAACTCTTCCCCAGTCATATGTCGAATGCTTTCCAATCTGATGGGCTCATCTTCCAGCAGTATATCAGACAATATTCCACTGCTATTCATAGAGTTTTCACTGGCCAATCTTTTTCGGAAGTGGACCAGCAGGTCCTTCTTCCTATTCTGTCTTAGTCTGAAAGCTCTGCTGAAACCTGTCTACCATGGGTGACCCTGCTAGTATTTGAATACCAGTGGCATAGCTTCCTACATTAAAGCAACCTGCAAGCCACCACAGTACGACAAACTGACAGACAAGTGGTGGCTTAAAGTTATTTTGAGGGTTGAATGAGATAATGCATTTTAAACTCTCAGAATACTTAACTGTTCACTAATTTCTGACTTCATTTTACTTGGATCCACGGTCAATGTCCATGGAAGCAGCAGCCAAGAAATCACACTACATATTGCATTGAACAAATCTGGTGCAAAAGACCTCTTTAAAGTGTTAAAAAGCAAAGATGTCACTGTGATGACTAAGGTGCACCTAACTCAAGCCATGGTATTTTCAATTGCCTCGTATGCATGCAAAAGCTGGACAACGAATAAGAAAGACTGAAGAAGAATTGAAGCCTTTGAATTATGGTGTTGGCAAAGAATATTGAATATACCATGGACTGCCAGAAGAACAAACACATCTGTCTTGGAAGAAGTACAGCCAGAATGTTCCTTAGAAGCAAGGATGATGAGGCAAGACTTCATCTCAGGTACTTTGGACAAGTTATTAGAAGAGACCAGTCCCTGGAGAAAGACATCATGCTTGGTAAAGTGGAAGGTCAGTGAAAATAAGGAAGACTCTCAACAAGATGGATTGACACAGTGACTGCAACAGTGGGCTCAAGCATAGCAAAGATTGTGTGATGCAGGACTGGGCAGTATTTCATTCTGCTGTACATAGGGTCGCTATGAGTTAGAAACTAATCAATGGCACCTAAGAACAACAACAACAATTTCTTACTAAATTATTATTATTTTGCATACTAACTATTTTTCTGTGGGTCTCTTTTTTTTCCCCTCTCCTTTTGTTTCTAGTTGATCTTTTTCTCCCTCATTTTGGTTGACTATTTCACTGAATCCTGTCTTTCTTTCTCGTATCTTCACAAGACCAAATCTGATTTTCAAATGCTGCAGAGTAGTAATACATGAATTTAATAATACATGAAATTGTTGAAAATCATCCTAAGTGATTAATATAAAAATGTGCAATTTATTTTATTTCTAATAAATTGAAGTTAATACTTATGTATACAAATTAGCTGTTAAGCACTTAAATGTAATATTTATTAATATGTCATTTTTACAAATTCATAAGAAGTACATGGTAAATTAGAGTACTTCAATAGTTTTTAAAAATGAATGTTTTTGCATTGCTTCAAGTTGGTACTAAAATGATTAAAAAGCAGACATCCTGACAGAGAGGAAGGAAAAACATGGACATAAATGGTTCTTGAAATGGATAATCACAATTTAAAAAACAAAGCTTATTAGCACTAACACAGACTTGAATCCATAGCAAAAAATTTGCTAACATCATTTCTTAAAATCAAATTATACAAAGTTACTTAATTTTTACATAATGAAAATATGTAGTATATTTTAAAGAAAAAAAAACTAACAGTTATATTTCTTCCATGTGTCAAAGGTTTTGCGATTATTGTCTCATTGAATCCTTGTAATGGTTCTTCAAGCTTTGTCCACCTTTCTACAGAGGATAATACAGGCACTGAAAGCTTAAGTGACTTACACAATATAAAAAAGCTAGTCAGAAGCTAACCAAGAATTTTACTTAAGAAGCATCTGATTCCAAAGTGTTCCCTGTTTGCATCAAAATACAGGTTTTACAGGCCAGAGACATAATGTTCTCTTTGAAATAATGTGCTGAAATTTTGAAGGTGGAAAGTAATCCAAGAAGTACCTCCACACAATCTTAGTAAAGTAGGTTTTGTTCCCAGAGCCAAGGATTAGCTGAGCAAGGACATGAGTACTTCCTTGTGCTTTATATATGTAAAAACAGCTTGGGGGCAGTGTCTGACCTCCTCTAACTTCCCAAGGGGGAAGGGGCAGAATCAAGAGCAACAGCCCAAGGATGATTCCTATGAGGCAGAGGTCAAACATATCTCCTCTCACCACCATCTTTACCAGCTCTGACACCAAATGTCTCTCGAATAGCACTCTCTACCAGGTTCGATAATTCATTGCAATGGCCACACAGAACTCACAGACTATGCTCACATTTATGGGATTTATTAAGGAGGTAACACTTATAGACAGGCTCAGGAACACTCAGTACAGTTTTTCAATCAGGGTAGCCTCTTCCCAGCCATGCTCACAGGTGTGCCTCTCCTTGGACCTCATTCTCTGCCCAAAGGCACTGAACTTTCTCTCTCCGCGAGCCAGAAAGCCCACCGTGCCGTTTCCTGCTGCTGGGTCTCTGCTGCTGGTCTCTCCTTCCTTGGTGGTAGTGGGCTCCTCCTCTCTGCTCTGGAATTGACCCTCTTTTAAGGCAAAATTGACCGATCCCCTTGGCGGGCTACAGTTACCCTATCACACAATCACCTGGGTGGGAGTTATAAGATCACGGCTAGAAAGGCCACACACAAAAGTAATCGCACCACAATATGAAATAGAACCAGTATAATTAGACATAGTACCATAATTTCAATCAGGTAGCTTCATCAATGTTCACTAATCAAAATTTTTATAGATTAATACTTAAATTGAAAGAAGTGTTTTCCCAGCTTATATACCAAACTTCGTTGTTGTTTTTGTTGTTGTTAGCTGTCGTTGAATTTACTCCGACTCATGGCAACTTTATGTACAACAGAGCATAACATTGCCTGGTCCTGCATCATCCTTACAATTGCCAGCGTGTTTGAGTCTATCCTTGAGGCTATTATGCCATTCCACCTCAGTGAGGATCTCCTTCACACTCATTGGCTCTCTGCTTCAACAAACATGATGTTTTTCTCTAGTGATTTTTTCCTCCTGATGACGTCTCCAAAGCAAACCAGTCAGAAAATGTTCTGCTTTGATCCATAAGGTTTTCATTGGCTAATTTTTGGAAAGAGAAGGCCAGGCCTTTGTTCCTAGTCTGTCTTAGTCTGGAAGCTCCGCTGAAACATGTTCACCATGGGCAACCCTGCTGGTATTTGAAACACCAGTGGCATAGCCTCTAGCATCACAGCAACAGAGAAAGACAAACTGGCAGATGGGTGGCAACAAACTCTAAGATGACCTATACTCTTTACGAATATTTCACACTTTTTTATATTATTAATATTTCATCAGTAATGTGTAGCCAGTAAGAACAAGTAAAAATAAAAACAATTTAATGAAATCATACATTTGATATATGGATTCATGCCTTAGAAATATCACATTTTCCAATGTTAATTTTCAAATCAACGCAATAATAACTTTTCTTCACGGATGAGGTCATCCAAATCTAAACCTTAGAAAATCTAAGAAACACTTGACTGTTTTACTAGCTAATTTGCAGGATAAACTAAGAATGTTTTAGAAGATAAGATTGAAAAGATATTGGAGAAAACGTACATTTTTAGATCCTTTGGAAAGAGAACAAAATGATTTCTCTGAGCAGACTAATTATAACCCTAAATACAGAAGATTATGGAAGTATTTTGTTTTTCTTTTTTTAACATACTAAAAGCTGGGTTTAAGAGCACTGGTCACAAAAAAATGAAAAGATATGAAAATGAGCTATCTTCTGGGGACAGCCACTAGTTTTTGACATTTAAGGATAAAAAATTGCAAGGTATTCCGCTGTTGGTATCTTGGAAATAGGCGGCAGTAAAAAGCACCTTAAGATGTTTTAAGAAAAATAGAGCTGACCAGTATCAGCATGCTGTGTAGGAGTTGGCTCATAGAAAATGCTGGTACACAAAAGGGAATTTAACCGTAACTCATTTGAAGCACAGCTACTTGAATATGACCTGCCTTTCATATCATAGGCGTATATGCTGCCAAGATTTTGTTGATTGTGAATTCAGATTACACATTACTTTTGTCTGCATGTGGTTTAGAGTTTTCTTTTTCCTTTAGTTTAGCAGGTGATTGGAAGGAATATACATACATACATGAACACATGAAACTGTCTCAAATTCTATATGTCAAACAGATATGAGTGTTTCTGCACTGTCTTCAGAGGACATGACCTGCTTAAATTCTTGCTCACATAAAGAGAAGGGAGAGCTTTCTATCTTGGACCTTTTACGTTATCTCTGTAATTGACTTATTTGCAGTGCTTCAATTTTTTTTTTTTTACGGAGATAGAGCAGAAAAGCATTCAGTACACATATACGCATTGCAGTGTGAGAATCAGAATCACATCTATTAGATTCATCGTACTATTTAAACAGGTTCTAGCTATCTAAACAGCTAAACAGAATTAACTGCAGGGAGAGAGAAAGCCATGCTTTAGATGAGAAGAAGGAATTATCTTGCTCCATCTAAACTCAGGAAGGTAAATATGTAGTATCTGTTTTCTCATTCCCACAGATTAACACCAACACAACGTATCAGTTATTTTTGCTTCCACATCATCAAGTTCTAAAGCTTAGTTTGTCATATGCTTTGTGTGTGTTCCTTCTGCTACTCCCAAGCATCTGTCTGGTCCAGGTCCTCGTTATTTCATATTGAGATTACAGGCACGGTCTTCTAGTTAATCTGCCAGACTCCCTTTTCTATTGACATGATTCCATATCACATCCTCCTGTCGGTAGAATCTCCTAATCAATTATCAATCAAATAAAAATCAATCACACTACATTTCAAGGCTTGAATCCCCAATGATTTCTTTTTAGTTTTCTAATTTATTTGAAACTCTACAACACATACTTCCAAACTCTTCCCCAAATACCATATCACATTGCTTTGTCACGTGACCCTTTACATGGTAGTCATTTCTTTGCTGTCACTTACATGGAGTTAGGTTAGTCTTTCCTTCAAATCTTCCATCATTTTCCCAGCCCTCCCTTTCCATCGCTTCCATCCTCACATGAAATAGCCCCTGTCCTCTTCTCAGCTAAGATTAGAAAATCCCTCTGTAGTACTTGTGAATATTATTTAGCACCTTTGTGTGGGTACTTGTATGTTGTCAGGAATTCTTCTTTAGTTGTTTTATGCAGTTGTGTCCTTTATCTTCAAGGATTTAATGAGTAAGTTTTGAATCTCTCAGTGATCCAATAGTTGCATTTCTTGGTATTAAATAAATTGCCACACAGATGGGGTTAATTAGCATGGTATGCAAATAAACTGTGTAAGTACTTTGTTGTGTCATACACAGGGTAAGAGGTACAAGCTGTTGATTGTGGGCTTACATCACAGCAATTGAATTTATGCTAATGATCTCATATTATCCCCAGCAATCAAGGGCATGTTTAAAAATTTGGAAAGAAAATCACAAACCATCACTCATCTGTTGTTGTTTATTGTATAATAAAAGATACATGTCATCTTTTTTAATATTATGTGGTCACATACTGAACTCCTGACTTATGAACTACAAGTAAGAATTATAAGAAATGACCCCTGGATTGAAAACATCTTTTATCATTAGTGATCATTTCCTATGAGTAACACATAAGCCACCTATGTGTGTGTGCATGTGTTGGGGGTGGCGGGGTGTATACCTGAGTAGACAGTAAGGATAGAAATTACTCTATTTTCTACAGTTTTTTTTTGTTGTTGTTGTTGTTTGTTTGTTTAATCTAAATAAATATACTTACTAATGGAGACAGAAAACACTGGTACTGTGTCTCTGTATTCTGTATAATTTTTCAACATTGCTATTAATACACAAGTAAAAATATGTACACTAGGAAAGTGTTAACGTTTATGAAAGAAAAAATAATCCCAAACTGCAGTATGGGAAATAATTTAATGTTTCTAATTTTATAGTGAAATTCCATGCCATCTAATTAGTGATACTAACATTTTCCCCAAAACTTTGGAACATTTTGACAATCAGTTATGAAGAGGATTTACATTTTTTTTTTCCCTCCAAAATTTTGATTCTGAGCCTGAAGTGATGCTACTTAGGAGATATATATATATATATATATCAGTTTCCTAATGTTTACTGAAGTCACTGACACTTAGTTCCCTGGTATATTTTTTTTTAATGAGACAATTAATGTATTGATATAATTCTTAATCAGAAACTTTAATTTTTTTTATTCCTTTAAATTAAATCCGCAATTTTTTCTGGAACATTTTGTGTTAGCAATGTATTTAGCAAGATCAGGGAAAGTAAGTCTATATTAGACATAGTTCTTCCCCTCAACGAAGTTTAACTGAGAAGATGAGAGAGAAACAAAAATATGCGATTTAAAGAAAATCTTGAGAGAGCAATTTAAGACATTTCAGAGTTCAGACATTCAAACACTCTATCACATGCCAAACCCTGTGATAAGTCCTGGTAATATAATCGTGAACAAGCAAGACCGGAGCAGGAAATGTCAGATAGACACTTTAGCAAATGAAGTTTTTACAAGTGAAAGTTGTTATAGCACTTCAAAGGAAATATTAGCAAGGAAGAGGTAAAAATTGAGCTGAATTTTGAAGGACTGTTACAATTTAAGTCTGCAGAGAAGTGGAAAGCTATCCAAACATGTAGAATGTAGTGAACAAAAGTACTCTTTGGGTGGAGCAAAAGCTCTGATGCAGGAAAGTCTAAGGCTTGTTTGGGAGTAAAGAGTAGTTTAGCCACAGTGGAGGGTTTGTGGAGGGGGACTGAGAGAAAGTTAGAAAAGTAGACTGGAGTTTGATTGTGTGGGGCCTTGAATGCTGGGTGTATGGAAGTGGATTCTAGGAAGAGAGAATTTTTGTCCTTCCTACTCTTAAACCAGAGTCCTTAGGTGGTACAAATGCTTAACACTCTCAGCTGCTACCCAAAAGGTTGGTGGTTCAGGTCCACCCAGAAGTACCTTGGAAGAAAAGCCTGGCAATCAACTACCAAAAAATCAGCCATTGAAAGCCCTATGGAGTACATTTCTACCCTGACATACATAGGTTTGCCATCTGAGTCTACTTTACAGGCAAAGAGTTGCCAGTCAAACACAGCAATCAGTGTTTTTTCCACTCCTTGAGCTTGATGTTTCTTCCCTTAACACCTCAGCAATGCAAAGGAGGCCAGAAGGTAAATGAATGAGTTTGTGAATGGCAGAGACATAAAGGCTGGGATAATTGATGTGTAGTTATGGAAAATTTGCTGACCCTGGAAGGTTTTCTCGGAAGTCTTGGTTACTTTAGAAAAGTGAACCTAAAAAATACTTATCAAATAAGTCCTAGACGTTACTTCTTGTTGTTGTATGCTGTCGAGTTAATTCCAACTCCTACCGACCCCATGTGACAGAGCAGAACTGCCCCATAGGGTTTTCTAGGCTGTAATCTTTATGGAAGCAGAGTGCCACATCTTTCTCCTGTGGAGCAGATGCTGAGTTGGGACTGCTGACCTTTCCATTAGCAGTCAAGCACTTAACCGCTGTGCCAAATCTGCTGCAAAAGACCTCTTTAAAGTGTTAAAAAGCAAAGATGTCAATTTAAGGACTAAGGTGCGCCTGACCCAAGCCACGGTGTTTTCATTTGCCTTATATACATGCGAAAGGTGGACAATAAATAAGGAAGACTGAAGAAGAATTGATGCATTTAAATTATGGTATTGGCGAAGAATATTGAATATACCATGGACTGCCAGAAGAACAGGAGCCCTGGTGGCATAGTGGTTAAGAGCTACAGCTACTAACTAAAAGGTTGGCAGCTGAAATCCACCAGCTGCTCCTTGGAAACCCTATGGAGCAGGTCTTGTCTGTCCAATAGGGTCACTATGAGTCAAAATCGACTCGATGGCAATTTGTTACAAACAAATCTGTCTTGGAAGAAGTACAAGCAGAATGCTCCTGAGAAGCGAGGATGGTGAGACATCGTCTCATGTACTTTGGACATATTATCAGGCGGGACTAGTTCCTGGAGTAGGACATCATGCTTGGTAAAGTAGAGGGTGAATGAAAAACAGGAAGACCCTTAACAGAATGGATTGACACAGTGGCTGTAACGATGGGCTCAAACATAGCAACAATTGTGAGGATGGTGCAGGACTAGGCTATATCGCATTCTGTTGTACATAGGATCGCTATGAGTCAGAACAAACTCGACTAACTAACAACAACAGTGTGCATCCACTGTTTCTAGTGTTTTGCTGTTAAAAAATACACTGCTATGAAAATTATTCTTCACATATGAGTTGTTTTAGGTTTCTAACTGTATGTGAAATTGACAAGTTGTCAGTTAAGTAGACAACATTAATTAAATAAGTTAGCTGTTACCTTTAAAATTAGAAATTAAAGCCCTCTGTGACTTTAGCACAGTGCTGGTAAATTTTGGAAGATGAATTAAGGGAAAGATAAGGAAAGAGGAATCAGAGCTTACTGGGGCGTTTTAGTGAAGAATCTTGGCCCTTAGAGGCCAGTGTTAGGTGTTTTGAGGAAAAGATGGCATGGTATGTGTGTATGTGTGTGTGTGTGTGTGTGTGTGTGTGTGTGTGTGTGTGAGATACCTTAATGATGATGTTCTGCTATGAGTTATTGCTGCTGTTAGCTGCTATTGAGTCATCCCTGACTCATGGTGACCCCATACACAATGGAAAAAAACACTGCCTGGCCCTGTGCCATCCCCAGATTGGTGAAGTAGATGGCCAGACATTTCTTCTCAGTCTATTTTAGTCTGGAATCTCTGCTGAAACCTTTTCAGCATCATAGCAACACACAAGCCTTTACTGACAGCCGAGTGGTGGCTGCGCATGAGGGGCATTGACTGGGTAACAAACCCTGGTCTCATGCATGGAAGGTGAGAATTCTTCCATTGAACCACCACTGCCCCTGCTATGAGTTAGAGAAACATAAAAGAGTGAAATAACCAAGCTGTCTCAGGTGATAACTTAGGAGACAAGTCATCCAAGGCCGACGTGCCAGTTCCACAAAGTCATCAGCACCCCACCTCCATCTGCCTTAGGCTGTGACTGCCACTTTCACTTTCACCAAGACTTCCCCTCTCTAGCCATCACATCCATACTTCAGACAAGCAGAAGGGGAAGGACAAAGGGCAGAAAAGAGCAAAGAGCAGCAAAAAGCACATGCCAACCGAGTCAGTGTCTTAGAAGCATTTCCAGAAGCCCCACTCAGTGACTTTGACTCTCTCCTCATTAACCCACTGCCTTTGAGTTGATTCTGACTCATAGCGACCCTATAGGACAGAGTAGAACTGTCCTCATAATGTTTCCAAGGCTGTAAATTGTTATGGAAGCAGACTGCTACATCTTTCTCTTCATTAGCCAGTACTAAGTCAATTGGCTGCCCCCTTAGGAGTCCCTGGATAGTACAAATGGTTCAGCACTCAGCTACTAATGGAAAGGTTTGTGGGTTGAACCCATCCAGAGGAGCCTGGTATTGTACTTCTGAAAGATCACAGCCATTGAAAACCCTATGCATTGCAGTTCTACTCTGCAGCCTATGGAGTCACCATGTGTCAGAGTTAATTTGATGGCAACTGGTGTGTGTGTGTGTCTCCTTCTTCCAGGAAGCAAAAATAATGTATTTTTTTTTTTAATCTAGACATATTGCCACTCCCAAGTAATTTGGGGACTATAAGGAAAAAAAGGTAATGGACATGAAGAAAGCAATTAATGATGGGCTATGAGATACAAGAAGGATGCAAACACAGTTATCAGTTTTATTATGATCTAACAAATTGTTTTTATGTTTTGAACAATAGAAATATAGAATTTTGAAGGCAAAAATAAACCTTAGATTCCACTAGTCCAAATTAGTCTTTTAAAATATGGGAAGAATACTTAAGAGGATAATGACTTACTTGAGTTCATACAATTATTAGTTACTGATCTCTTGAGCTAACATTACTCGACTCCCAGATGGTTTTATTTCTGTTCCCCCATGTGGATACTTCCCTTTATACCTGAAGCATTATAACAGCCAGGGACTCAACAGAAAACTGACCAAGCCCGCCGGTTGCCATTGAGTCTATTCTGACTCACAGGGACCCTATAGAATAGAGTAGAACTAACACACAGGGTTTCCAAGGAGCTGCCGGTGGACTCCAACTGCCAGCCTTCTGGATTAGAAGCTGATCTCTTAACCACTGCACCACCAGGGCTCCAGAAAACAGACACTACTATCAAATTACAAAGTTGAGGGAAAGTTTAAATAGTGACTATTTATAAAGTTGTGAATGAAATGTGGGGACTACAAGGGGTGGTAGCACAGTGCCCAGGGCTGGTAACAGCATTACTGTTATCAACACTAAATCTCAGAAAAGGGTCATGTATATAGCAATGAACTGAGAGGAGTAGTGATGTTTGACAGAAAAGGGGGATCCCCAGGAGTAAATACTGACCACATTCTCATTCCTGCCTCTGATCCTCTATCAGGGCTCCCCATTGACTGAGCCCAACTTGAAGTCAGAGGACAAAGGACCCTATTGTTCCCATTTATATGGGTCAGTATCCTGGTGGCACAGTGGTTAAGAGATTGGCTGCTAACCAAAAGATCAGCAGTTCGAATCCACCAGCCACTCCTTGGAAACCCTATGGGGCAGTTCTACTCTGTCGTCTAGGGTCGCTGTGAGTGAGAATTGACTTGATGGCAACATATTTGTTTTTGTTTTATCCTGGGCAAGAGCAAGGCAGGGAAAAGTGAAAGGTATACTGGAGGGGCAAATAGAAGGCACCTAGCACAATGCTTCACTCATAGGTTTCCTAATAGAAATATCCACCTCCCAGCTCAAATACTGTAGGGGGCTTCTCACTCAGATTCCTCTGGCATTTTGGATATCAGAATCCCTGTGGGCTTCAGGTTAGCAAGCTGCTGTTTGTTTTTTTTTCTCACACCCAGAAGGTGTTTGTTTCTGGCATCTGAAGTACCTCCATTAGCTCCTTCCAAAAACTGGGTAAACAGCCACATGGTAAACTGTTCCAGTGCTTCCATGACATAGCTGTGACATAGCTCTTTTAGGCTATGAAACAATAGTTTGTAGCCCTTTAGGTTTATTTGAAAAATGAAGCTTGTATAGTGTCATAGTGTACCACACTCTGAGCATCCCCAAACAAGGCACAAGACATCCAGTTCTTTCTTCAGCTTAGGAAAACTCTTTCGTTAAACAAGAGTTCAACAAGCCCAGGGTACTGCAATATTACAGTCATCCCAAGTTCCTGAAAGTGTCCAGGAAGATACCTAATACAAGTACTAAGTTCTCCATCATTGGTGCTTCCTAACATAAAGGGACCCTATGCAAAAGGAGCCCAAGAACTCTTCTACATACCTCATATTATTATGCAATAGAGATAAGCCACCCCAACGTAAATGTATGATTTATACTCCAGTAATACACCTGAGTTGGATTATGTCAACAGTGTATATAATTACATATAAATCTTCCAATTAAATTAAAATTCTTTTACAGAGAGGTATTAGAATTTTCCACTGCCTTCTACTTAAAAAAGCAATTCCCAGATGGCTGATATCCTTAAGCACACTGTTTGCTTCCATTTCCACTATTGTATTTGCTTTCTCTTCCCACATCTTTGTTAATGTTAGGACCCAGCTGTTGACAGTTATATTGATTTATCAGTATCAGATTCTAACGGGGAACATACTATTATTTTCCTCATGGGTTTGCCAGCCTGAACAAATGACCTTTTGCCTACCATAATGCCATTTAGAAAAGATCAGATTGCCTAGTTTTAAAAACTGCATGTAAAACAATGTTAAATAGATTAGAAGTCCATTAATATCATCAGCTTTCTTTTTTTTTTTTTTGGCTCAGATGAGCTCTGTGATGACTGATTGTTTGCCCTCATTTATGTATGAATGTATATACACACATACACATACACACATATAAACAATCATATTAATAAACTAGACAGAAATATGTAGAATGGGACAAACGTGTAAACTATGTTTGCATATATTATTCAGTAAGTATAGTTTAATGAATATGTATTTTCTCCTTTCATTGCTTGCATTTGGATACATTATAATCATTTTTTCTCCTATCATTACAAATATAGAAAGACAGGATTAGAAATAAACAGAAGAATGCATTTTTACCTATCTATAAAATAAATTTACTGAGCTCTGTCAGCTTTTCTTTCTAAGAAGTAATTCCCCTCATATTGCCATTTTAGTATTTTGAGGTACTCATTTTTCCAGATTCAAACTTGTGCGGTGATAATTCTATATGCCATTCTAACAAGAGACATTCCATGCCTACCTCCGACGTTGTCAACCTTACTTTGTAAAAATATATAACTCAGTATATTTAAATCTTCTTTTTTACTTTCTATCTTAGTATTTGCCCAATGGTCTAAATGAAATTTTTAAACCTGCCTGACAGTTGTTGTTTCTCTTGATTTTGGTTTCTTTTCTGGGAGGTGTTTGGAGGATTGAAATTTTCCACCATGAAGTCATATACCTTGAATATGACCTTGATTTATTTATTTATTTTCCTTCTGCACTAATGAGACCCTGGGTAGCTCTCATTTAAGGAAGCTGCTTTTGGCTGCTTGGCCAAATTAAATTGAACATAGCTGACTGTGAGTAACCTATTGTTCAATTTATTCATATATTTTTTAGTACATTCGAAAGGCCTTGAGAAGCATTCTTAGTTTTGTGTTGAATGTCACGATTAAGTAAATTCTACTGTGTTATTTTTTTCAGTCACCTGCTGAAAGCAATGACCTTGTATTTATTTTAGTAGTGAAACTGGATATAACATGATCACTTTCTCTGCAATAGCTATGACATGTCAAAACAGTAGCATAAAGGTCAAATAGTACAAGACCAAATAAACACAGACTATAGATTTTGGCCTTAACTCTGACCTTGACCTAACTTAGTATCAAATACTTATTAAAAGATGGCCTCCCTGATAATATTGCTGTTTTTTTCAGATAGTACGATGTTACACAAACATTATGTTAACATACTAGACAGAAAATTAAATTATAAGTGGCAAAAAATTGAGATCAGTGTATAACCAATTAACATCCCAGGCTATCCATCAAAATAGTCAATCCAGATATACACGGGCAAGATGGCAGTCTAGGCAGAAGCACCACGCCGTCCCTCCACAACAAAGATCAAAAAAACTAAGCCAAACAGAGAATCAACAATCCTGAAACCCTAGAACATCAAATGAAGAGATAAAGAACTCAGCCGAACACCAAACAGAGTAAGAATAC
>NW_004444010.1:776303-806327 GCF_000243295.1 Trichechus manatus latirostris | reverse complement strand
AAAATATTAAAAAAAAAAAAAAATAGTCAATCCACTAATATTTAACTATGTACCTGACAGTGCAGTAAGAGAAAACCACATCTGAATGTTCTTGTCACCTACAGAATTTTGACCCCTATGCAAGATGAAACTAGTTCAAAGTTGTTGGCAAAGCACGTTCCAAGTTTAACGTATTTAAGTAAATTCTCTGTGATTTAGACCATATATACAGAATAATTCTGGGTAGTCCAGGCATCACAGAATGAGACTAACACTGAAAAGTTTTGAAATTTTTACACTGCCTTCATTTTTTTTTTTTTTTTTAATCTATTGGGAGTAGTGGAGAATAGTAAAGGAATGAGTAAGATTTGGTGTCCCCTATTCACTGAAGGAAACCCTGGTGTAGTGGTTAAGAGCTATGGCTACTAACCAAAAGGTTGGCAGTTCGAATCCACCAGGCACTGCTTGGAAACTCAATGGGTCAGTTCTCTGCTGTCCTATAGGAATCAACTATGAATCCTATGAATCGGAATCAACTCCACAGCAACAGGTTTGGTTTTTTGGTTTTTATTCACCAAAACCCATAGGGTCATTATGAGTTGAAATTGACTCGATGGCAATGAATTTTATTCACCAAAATTCATGGCTCATTTTTATGTAGAGAACACTCTGCTACTTTTATTCTCTTGGAGCATACTGAGAACAATCTTATCTGATTAATGGTGTTTTGGAAAGCACAAAAGTAGGGTTTTTGTTTGTTTTTGATAGGCACAAGAATCATGTGAAGCTACACAATACTACTATATAAACAATACTGCATATTTTTGTATGTTCCACTCGTCCTTTTCTCACCAGATCTGTAAGTACTATTACCAGTGGGCTTGTCGTATTTCCACGTTTGAGCAGCAGACCACACTTTTTACCTCCTATTACTGGGTTTTTGCTTATGTATATTAGTTATGCATTTCATCTTAGTTTCCGGGGGAAAAAATATGTAGAGGATAATATTTGCCTTATTACAAGGATGTTTTCAAATTTAATTCTTGACACCTTGGATCCGGAAAAACATAAATGAATCATTGTGAAAACACATTTGCCTTCCTCCTGGGAGCAAAACAAGTGTGGAGTGTAAGACGTGAAAGTATGTCTAAAAAGTATCCAGTGATGCTGCCCAGATAAACCATTCAAGAGGGAAGAACAATTAATACATTTGAAATACTTTGCATTATTTCCATTTTATATCAGTATTTGAATGTGTGCTGAGTTGTTGATGCCATCTGCTATACAGATATCAAGAAAAGTTCATCAGATTTCTAAGGGCATCTATTTAATTTCATTAAATTTAAAATTCACATTTCAGTCACAATAGAAATACCTTGAATCATAATGAAAGATTCTGGTTTCCTTTGTGGTTCAAGGGAAGGCGTCTGGTTATCTCACTTCCAATATAATTCATGATAGCTATGGCAGCATTATGGAGTCCCTAGGTGGCGCAAACGGTTAAGCACTTGACTACTAGCTGAAAGGTTGGTGATTCAAACCCACACAGAGGTGCCTCAGAAGACAGACCTGGTGATCTGCTTCTGAACGGTCTCAGCCTGGAAAACCCTGTGGAGCGAGGAGTTCTACTCTGGACATATGAGGTCTCCGCAGTAGGAAATGACTTGATGGCAACTAACAATAGCAACAACATGGCAGCATTATAAAAGTGGATTATACTCATATATTCTTATTAATTCAGTTAAATATTTTTTCCTAGCTTCTACAAATATAAACCACTCTGCTAGATTTTAATGATATGAAATGTGTTAATATATGTTCCTGCCCTTAGGGACCTTTGGATATATGGGTGAAAGCAAAGAAACAGATGACCCAATTCAATTGCATGATACATGGAAGCATAAGTGCTGGGGTAGGGATCATACAGACAAGAAGCTGGACCAGTCAGAGAGACTTGGAGGGATGAATGTGGATCTCTGAAAAAGTAACAAAAATGAACTGCATCTTGAAAGAATAATAGAAGTGACCAGATAGAGGAAGGAGACAAGGAAGCACATTCAGGCAGAGAAAACTATGTACACAAAGGCATGGAGGACAGTGAATTGCCTTGCGAGCTGCAGGTAGTTTAGAATAGCAAGAGTACCATCGGACGTTTTTGTATGTGGGTTTAGAAATGTAAAGAGTGTTGCTGAAGAGCAGGGCCAGAGCCACGTCAAGATGGGCTCTTTGTGGTCTTAGAAGTTTTGACTTATTCTTCAAGGCTATGAGAAAACGTTTAAGCGTGGGTGTGCGTGAGTTGACTTGTTGCTAAATGCTCTGAAGAATGAACTGGAAGAATATTAAACCGGAGGTAACAAATTCTGATAATTTGTGTTGTAAATGCTGTAATCTAGGCAAGAGAAATGTAAGAAAACCAAAGCATTTTCACTGGTGATGAAGAGGAACTCTATTCTTATACATGAGAGTGAAGTAAAAAAATAATGAAAAGGAGATCCTATATAGCTTTTTTGGAGCCCTGGTGGAACAGTAGTTAAGAGTTTGGCTGCTAACCAAAAAAAAGTTGGCAGTTCGAATCCCCAGCCACTCCTTGGAAACCCTATGGGGCCCTTCTGCTCTGTCCTATAGGGTTGCTATGAGTTGAAATTGACTCAGTGGCAATGTGTTTGGTTTGTTTTTTATATAGCTTTAGAACGAAAAGAGCAAAAACAAAGTCCAAGGACAACAAAAGAACATATGGGTCAGTTTAATATCAACTGCTGCTTACAAGCTATAATGGCGATATTATCTAGTTATGACTAGTGTTGATTATGAAAGAGTAATTTGGTTTACAAAACTTTGGAAGGGAAACAACTGACCTCAGGATGATTAAAGATCACAATGAAGGAAAATGTACACAGAAGGTAAGCAAGTTTATTAAGGATGCCAAATAATTTTCTATGTTATAACCATATGATAATAGAAGTAACTAAAGTAGGGTCTAATATGGCCTTGGATCAAGTGACACCATAAGACTGCTCAGAGCAAAGTGCTGGGCAAGAAATGGGAACCTGGTGTAATAAAGAGAGGGGACCAAAAAAAAAAGAAAAAAAGAGTTTAGTTTGTTGTTTGGTTTGTTGGTCTGTAGTAAATATGTATATTCAAGCCTACTAGCCTAAGAACTATTTGGATACTAAAGTGGAAGCAGATACTTCTTATGTTGGTCTTCTTCCTAGAGGCTTTGGCCCACTCTGTGGAGAGAAGGGGAGAAAACATGGATCACACAAGTGAAAATAAACTGAGATGGGGAATACAGAGGAATGAATTTTAGTGATGGCAAGTTCAGGTTAGATGAGTTTATTTGGACACAAGGAGTTTGGGACATCTGTCTAAAGCCATGTTAGAGAACATCCAAGTAGATAGATATTTAGGACTAGAGGTCAGAAGAGGGTTTGCTTATTTGTTGAATCATATAACTTTATCTAAATAATTAAGAGTAGACCAGATTTAATTAAGTTTGTTTCTTGATTTGTGGAAAGGGGCAGCACGGAGGAAGGAGACAAGATTACCAAAAAATTAAATTCCTGATGAGAATTAAACGTGTCATAGTTCACTCAATAGCGAAGAAGAAAATATAAATAACATCTCCTGCTTAAAGTAGTGGATGGTAACTCCAGATCATTGTAATGCCTTCACATATATTTTGATAGGATATAGTGGTCAATTGACTATGAAGATTTGTTTTCTAAAACTTTTTTTGCTTTTCAAATTTCCAATTTATTGGTGTCTGGAGTATACTACAGAACTCAGAGATTTAGTTGATTTTCATAAATTTTGAGGCCAACTTGTTGAGTTTTTAGATATGTGAATCCTGCTTTTATTTTTGCTTTAACATGTACTATATAGTAATATGCTCATATAGCTATGTTTGATCATTTGTCTTCCTGAAAGAGATAAGATATTTTACCATGAATTCATATTGTTGTTGTTAGTTGCTGTTGAGTTGATCTAACTCATTGCAACCCCCTGAATCCATATTAGGAAGATTTAATTCAAGTAGTCACTTATTGTTTTTAAAAAATGTCTTAGTTCATTTTCAATATTTAAAAATATCTTAGAATATTCTGAATTGAAATCAAGTTGAGAAAAATGTGGAAAACCAATAATTTTTTTTTTCCTCATGGATGTTATCAGATTTTCTTGTCCTTGCTTGTGATTAGCTTAACATTTTAAATTCTAAGTATTATTCTCTTTCTGTCTCTCTGTCTCTCTCTTTTAACTCTGAATGTCCTCTAAACTTTGTCCATAACTCATTTAACTTAGGCAATTTTTCCTACATGGTATAGCTAACTATGTATAAGAAAATATGTAACCAGGATCAACTCTGAATATCTTCAAATTAGCTGGTATAATTGGGAGCCTCCATTGACCATATCATTTTTAATGTGTGGTTTTGACTAATAATAATAACAATAATACTATCATTTATACTTACATAAGGAAGACCACTATTCTGTATTTCTTCTATGCAACCTGGGGTAAACATACACCTGTATCCAATACACACAGATGATTTTGTTAACCTGTGTCACTAGTACCTAAAGAAAGTGCAGATGAAAGACCATTATTCATTGGAGCAGAGAAATCATTTTAGAACTAGCTTGGGAAAATATGACATGAGTCATGGAAATGATGCGCAAGAGAAATCATTAAGCTTTGAGTGTTTACTTCTTTTCCCGAATAGTCCCTGTTGACTAAGAAATGCATGTTGTTAATTATCAAGGCATTCTCCAGTTTTGCCACAAGCTGTAGTGTTGTTTTCATCCACATTAGAAGACAAGACAATCTATGACCAGCCTGGATGCATTCCTTAACATTAGTCTTCCAGTTTGGGGCAGAACTGGAACTCTTTCTGATGATTAAGTTGTGATAAAGTAGTCTTCCGTAGGAAACACTGATTATTATGTCTTACACCCAGAGTAGTCAAAATGGCTGGAGGTGTAGACGTTTAGGTAATATTAGAATTGCAAACAAATAAGAATTCTACTCAAGGGCTTATATATGTTCTATTTCTAGGTAGATATTATTATCTTTTTCTATTTCTTCTCCATTACTCAAAATTAATACCTCTTAAATGGCTTATGTTATTAGTTGGTAACACTTGCCTTTCTATCACAATATTTTTTAACATGTAGAAATAGAATAAAATAACTTTAGCTTTCTTTGCTATGTCATAAGAAAATAGCTAGAATGTCCTCATTAGCATGATTTCAAATGGAATTCATTGAAGTTCAATAGGAATATGGGTAGCAATATATGGTTAAAAATGGAACATTTGTCCACATATTTTTGTTCTGATTTTACAAACTTAAAGGGACCTCATCATAAATAAAAATTAAGTTTGAATCACCATTTTTCCTAGTCTTCTTGTAAAGCTAGTAGAAGCAAAAGCTGGGGGTGGGGGAGGGGGCAGAGAGAAAATAAATCAGATTGTTTCAAATGCTCGTTTTTCTTTTTGTGTTATAGTTTATTTGCTCCTGATTTCCGAATCAGTCTGTGTCTGGATTCAGAGATATGGCTGAGAGAAGATAATCTAAGCCTTCAGAAGAAGTCACATGCACACATACACACACAAAAAAAACAGACACACACACGCACAGGCTCAAACATGACATGAGTGGGGAATTGATTTCTCAGAGACAACTGAGTCTCTAGGGATTTTCTCTTTCTAAGTACTAGTACAAAGTGTGTTTGGTTTGAGTGTATTGATCTAAGAAGTTGTGTTTTGCCTCTTTTAAGTACTATTTGGTATTTGAATTTTCTGTGAAGTGATGCTTGAGATCACAGAAGTACACACATAATAAAACTTACATTTGTATAAGGCTTGTGTGGATTTAGAAGCCAAAGAAGGATCTCCTCTCAGAGCAGTAACACTGACACAGAAGCCTTACATGCTAAGAATACATGGAAGACACATCATAGGATGAGAGCTTTAAGTTGGGGCTTAGGCTTCTAAAAATAATTGTTAAGTGCTCAATACTTTCTGTTTTTTGCACAGCCTTACACAGCAGAGGATTTCCTAGGCTTATCTTGTTAGACTGTATAATCAATAGACCAACTTCTAGCACTACTTGTAATTGAAGGCTCGTATTTGTTTGTCTGCCATTTAATGCCATGCCTTTAGAAGTAATGTTTATAGTTGCTGATTAGTGTAATTTTTACTTAGCTGCAAATAAGAAGATGCAATTTAAAAGTTATTTCTCTAAAGTAATGAAATACATTTGATTGGTGCCATCCATTCTTTTAAAGGTGTGATCAAAGTAACTTTAGCATAAGGAGATTATTTTTGTATATAATTTAATTAGCAGCTGATCTAATAAAAGTATATTTGCCTGAACTAGATAACTCTATGGCAAAAGGGGGTAATACAGACTGCAATGGGTAGTCTCATTGTTTTATTCAGGCATATTGCAATAATGTTTAGACTTGTGTTATGGTTTCAGAATAGTGAGAGTTTAACCAGACTGTGTTCTATTCTTCCTCTTAAACTCCCATATTTGAGTAGAGTATGGGGTCGCAATTATTAAGGAGCAGATTAAAATGCTCTGTATCTGCAATTAGCAGACCGTGGATCCAGTGGAGAGCTACTATTACTTGCCATGAGGCCATAGACAAGCTAGTAAAACTCTTGAATTTCATCTTTGTCAGTTAAGGGAAGATAATGAAGCCTTATCTAGTTACCACAGAGTTTTGTGAAAATCACGAGATTATGCAAGATTCTTATTGAAGGAGATCTAGATAAACAGTACTCATTCTTTTTTGTTGGTGGTGTTGTTATGATCATTATTAGGATTATACAAATATACTAGAAATAATACTTAACAAGCATGTAGATCTGTTTTTGTTTGTCTTTTTTTTTTTTTGTTAATTCTTAAATCAACCAAATGAAACCTGGGCAAGTAACTTCATATTTTCCATGACTTTAAGATGTATTGCTTCTTCTTGCATATTAGATTAAAATAAAGTTGGGTAGCATGAATGTGTGTGTATATGTGTCGGTAGGTGTTTTCATTATATATTCATGGAGATTCTGAAACTTGGTTTGTTCCTAGAAAAGATGAACTAATTTTTCTCCAAGATTTTTTACAGTTCTGGGTTTCTATGAATCTATGGACAAAATTCGGTCTACCATGGGTGGAAAAATGTTTAATAGGTTGAATCTTTCTTTGAGTTCACTGTCCCTGTTTTAAACTCTGGTAGTGGGAGCTCTGGTCTAGTAGTAAATCCAAGAAGAAAAAAGAAACGCAGAGAAGTTTGCCCACAACACCATCAAAACTAGATGGATAAGTTAAATGTTTAGGGCCAGCTCTACTATTTCTAAGATGGAATTTCAGATGCTCTGATAGGTGAGAGCCTGATGTTTGGGATAATTGGAAAGTTCTTTTTACCTTCAACATAAATGATTACTGCATTGAAAATAATGGAGTCCCTAGCTGGCTCAAACCATTGGAGCACTCAGCTACTAACTAAAAGGTCAGAACTGACTCAGCGGCAACTGGTTTACCTTGAAAGTAAGCTCTTAACAGCTTACACATTTCTTTTCTACATGGTTGACATCTTGGGGCCAATAATTAAGCCTTTGTGTTCAGGGCTGTCCTGTGAATTGTAAGACATTTAGCAAGATCCCTGGCCTCTACTCACTAGTTGCTAGTAACTCTTCTCCTAGTTGTGACAACCATAAATGTGTCTAGATGTTACCCTGTGTCCCTTGGTCGGCAAAATCACTGTCTAGAGTTCTGCTTGATCAATCTTCCTAAAGCACAGTTCATGTCATTGCTTGCTCAAAAACTTCCAATGGCTTCCTGTTTTATACTGAAAATGTTCTGACTCCTCAGACTCTGGCCATCACTGATGTTTCCTACAATGTTCCCTGTTCTCTTATACACCTCTGTGGACTGGTTGATCTATGAAAATCTCTTCCAGTATACTTGGTTTTTCTGGGGTTTTTGCTGTTCTCAACCATACTCTCCCCCTAAATACTCTCTTTGTTCTACATTCAGCAATATACATCTAGATTTTTACTCGCATAATCCATGGTATTTCTTAAATTTCTTGGCATACTAACTCAGTTTAAAACTCTACTGGAATTGAGAGAGGGCCTTGCCTTCCATACACATTAAAAAAAGATTATAAAGTCACTGTAATAAAAACCATAGACATTTGCATAGAAATAGACAAGTAGATAAGTAGAACAAAATAGCAAACCTGGAAATAGATCCTAATGTATATGGAAACAATATATAGCAAAGGAGGAATTTTATGTTAATGGTGAAATGATGTTTTACTAAAAGTCATAAGCTGACCCAAGAAACAATACATTTGGGATGAAAAGAAATGTGAGCTTTGCCTTGTTCTGTATATTTTTTAAAAATCACGTAGTTCAAGATGTACTGTAAAACATAAAATAATAAAAATCAACATTTAGGCCATATGAATAATGTAAAATTTAGGGAGATCTTTTTCACCAATGTTGGGAATCTAGCAGATCACAATGAAATGACAGATTTATTTTCCTATATACAAATAATTAGAATACTTGTGTGGAAAATTATATCATTTAAATAGTAAATAGACAAATGACATATTATGAATAAATATTTGTATCACATATCAGTTAAAGGGCTGATATTCAATCTTCAAAGAGCTGTTACAAATTAGTTAGGAAAGAATAAGAATTGTTTTCACAGAAGAGAAAATCCAGTTGGTCATTATATATGAAAACCTTCTCCAATCTCCTAGTCAGGGAAATGCAAATAAAAGTAACAATGTATAACTGTTGCTCTGTAGAATATGGTAAAATGATAATAATGTGGGGGAAAGTGTACTTTCCTACATTGCTTTCGGAAAATTTATAACCTTTTGAATCAGTCTGACAGTATTTTTTTAAATCAAACGAAAAACTTTATTATTTGACCTGACAAATCTACTCCTTGATATCTGTTTACTAGAAATGAAGGATACATGTGCAAGGCTGTGTATTAGAGTATAGCCGGTACTGGCAAAGAATGGAAAACATAGAGAAATGGGTGAATTAACTATGACATTATCAACAGTAGACTATTAGGTAGTTGTATGAACGCTAGATTATTTGGAGAGATGTTTCCACAATGAAAGCAATATGTATGAAAATGTTTATAATATAATCCCCTTTTATAAGGAAAAAAGAGCCAAAATCCATGTGTGTCTGTATGTATGTTTATATATGTATGTGTAAATATGTGACCATGGAAAAGGTACAAAGGGAACCACACCTGGTTTTGGGGAAGTGTAGGTGGAAGGAAAAAGAAGGGAAATAGGGAAAAACCAAAAATATGAAAGTTGTCCATGAATTAAAAAAAATAAAGCATGTATGATACAGGTAGTCCCTGACTTACGATGGGTTCCATTCTGAGGACTTCATCCTAAGTTGGTTCTGACATAAGTCAAATACCACATTTTTTTCATTATTATTGCCTTTTACTGTCAGTATCTTTATAAATCTGGCAGTGTTTTGAACAGTAAATTATAAATTCAGCATCTGCAAGTGAGCATCTGAGAATGATAATATCAGCAAATTATGCACTGCAGGATATTACTAATGTTACATTTAAAAAAAAAAACCACAAAAACCTGTTGCTGTCCAGTCGATTCTGACACACAACGACCCTATAGAACAGAGTAGAATGTACCCATAGGGTTTCCAAGGAGCTGCTGGTGGATTCGAACTGCCGACCTTTTGATTAGCAGCCATATCACTTAACGACTACACCACCAGGGTCCCTAACGATTGATAAGATGTACCAAAAAAAAAAGGATAGTCATAAGTGCGGTTCATCTTTAATACGTCATAAGTTGGGGACTACCTGTGTGCGTTTATCTCAACTCATTTACATGTGTGTGCCTAAGAGATAAACGAAAATAAAATCAGACACAAGTTTTTACACTAAAACAAAACAGTTGAGCCACTCTCTAGCTGTGTAACTTTGGGAAATGGATTGAAAGCCTTCTTTCCAGCTCCACTCTCCTCTCCCTCAAAAACAAAGTAATAAACACAAAGAATGAAAGTGCAGTCTCTACTGGACATTCCATTGGACTTTTTCTTTGTTCCCATTATATCGAGTACATAAATGTATCTTAACAACATGCCTTCTCTGTGCCTATGTGTAGAGGTAGGAATACTCCTTGCATGAGATTTAACATCATAGTCAGAATGTATTTATTCATCCTTTCAATCAACAATAATAGTGCTGAGTGCCTCCACTGAATCATGCAGTTTAGACTCCGAAACAAGAACAGTGAGACATGGTTCCTGCCCTAATCTGTGAGGAGATGCAGACACATGAGAAGACCATCACGTACACGGTGGAAGTTGCCGTGGCAGGTGAATACCTGGGGCACTGCAAGAGCGTGAAAGAGGTTTAAAGCCTGTAAGAAAAAAATCAAGCTGAATTTCTGCTTGAATAAAGCCAAAAACCCATTGCCTTTGAGTGGATTCTGACCCATAGCAACACTATAGGACAGAGTAGAACTGCCTCATATGGTTTCCAAGGAGCGGCTGGTGGATTCAAACTGCCAGCCTATTGGTTAGCAGCCGAGCTCTTAACCACTGTGCCACCAGGGCTCCTGTACTTGAATGGATCATAAAAATATAGCCTTTGTTTATTTTGTAGTATGATTTGTAATGAATTCATTTGTAGCATATCAGTATGTTACTAAATTGGATTTCAGTAAGTTAAATGTGTCATTTTAAATAACCTGTACATTCAGGATTTTTTCAGAGCACAATGCTTTGTTTATTGACTACTTCGTTTCCTGTTCATGGAGCATCTTGAATTTTGGGCACCTTAAGTGCATTCTTGAAAGTAATTATATATTTTTGTGTATAAAGAATATAAGAAATGAACTCTGACTTCTCCAAAATGGAAACTTGTTCATGGGTTCATTATGTTACCTATGTAATATAGCATAATATAAAAATAATATTGTTGCATTAAAGTAAATTTTGACACATGTATATTTATATATATATATATGTATTAATGATTGATTTAATACAACATCATGACCTTATTTTATAAGCAAATAGCAATGAATGTTGCTTTAAGAACCTTAACTCTTTCAACTCAATGGAGGTAGTTATTTTCCATTTGGTTAGCAGTCACATGGAGTTCCAAAGTTTATGAGGCAGGACTTTTAAACTTTGTCATGTTCTATTTTTTAAATATAGAAAGTTGATTTTGGAAAACTCCACTAAAAACAATGAAAACATATCTATTCAATAATTGTTTTAAAAAAGTAACTTTAAAATGTCTGATAATTTAAGTATTAATTTGACAAAGACAGAGCCAGCTTCATAGGTATGCAACCCACGTGGTCACACAGGACCCCAATCTCAGAAGGACCCTATGTTCATTTGAAGTGCTGATATCACTGTGTTTAAATTCTTATTTTTTTTTAATCTTATTAAGTCTTAATAATTTTATCTTTGAACTTAAGTTTCGTAAAGTAGGTCTTCTGGGACAATGGAGCATGAATGTGAATGATGGAGTTGCTGGGTGCAGCAATGCATACACAGGTTCAGACCTGCAGGCACAGCAGGCAACATAGGCACCAAGCACTGGGCCTGGCAGCAAGGTGCACATATGCATGCCTCAAAGCAGTCTGGGATGCCATATGTCCCCAGTGTGGCCACACCGGAGCTGGACCCAGATTGGTAGCTGCAACTGCTGCAGCAGAAACAGCAGCAGTGGTAGTGTTGACCCTGGGAAATAGGAGGAGCTCTGCTTACTGTAGCACTAGGACCCCTAATGGAAGTCAATCCCAGGAGTCCATTCCTACATTATCTAGACAAATATTAAAACTCCTGCCTATATGCCAAGACAAGAACTGCCTGTGCTGAGATAGTGAACTTTGTCAGTGAATTATTGCAAAATAAAAATATACACATGGTCATTGCAGTAAGACATATCAGGACATCATTAGAATTCTTCCATTTATAACTCCAGTTTTGAAAACTGCTGAAACATTGAAAAAGAAATATCTACAAGCTTAAAATTTAATTTAAAGATCTTCACATCCTATGGAAAATAACACTTTTTATATGAAGCTGTCAATGAACCAATTATTAATGATAAAGACAGTTTTTAAATTAAATTTTCCTTACAACTTAAGATACAGCAATGAAATACATAAATAAGTATTTTCAATTGTATCCAAATCATGAAACTACTTTTGGTTTCTTATGTAATCTTGAAGAGTTACAGGAAATGTCAGAGAAAACATTAAAATACCATTGTATAAGTTTATATTCAAAATTAAATTCAATAAAACAATATGACGGCATAAAAGATCCTTGTTGTGATGGACGTGTTCTGTATTTTGACTGTGGTGATGAATACATGAACCTAAACATAATAAAATTGCATAGAACTACATAGACACACATGCACACACACATACACCCTGTGACAGTAAAAAAATTGGTGAAAAGTCATAATGAGATCAGTGGATTGCATCAGTGTCAATTTCCTGATTGTGACATTGTACTACAGTTTGAATGATGTTAGGATTGGAGAAAACTGTGTGAAGGGTACATCAGATCTCTCTCAATTATTTCTTACAAATGCATATGAATCTACAATTATCTCAAAATAAAAAGTATAATGAAAAAAATTAAATTCAGACATACATGCAACAAAATTGTATGAAGAGTTTAGTCTTTATTGAAAAATTGCTCCATGAGAATCATGGGCTGTAGATGTACTAAAATTTATATTTCTAAATAAGTAATCAGAAATTTATTCCTATATTGTCAGAGCCTAAAATACTCTTAACAGCTCCAATAACAGTTGCATCAACGGAAAGATCTTTCTTAAAATTAAAAAATATCAAAAATTGTTTGTGATCTTGCATTTGCCAAGAGCAACTGATGTCCCTTTTAATTATATCATTGAACATGAATTTATTAAACATAAAAATTTTGATGACCTAAGATACGAATTTGCAGAAAAGTGATCCAGAAAGCTCTTAAGATCAGTCAAAATATGGCATTAATACAGTGTCATCAGTTACTGTATTATATAGAATTATGATCCCAAATTTTGTGCTGTTTTAATTTATAAGTTTATTACTTACGCATTACTATCATCCCACTATTAGATTTATAAGTAATAAATAGTATTAAAAGTCTTTATTTTTTATTACCTTTAACAGCATTTTTTCCCCCTGCTTTTTGAATTAAGTGAACTACAGTTTCATTTTGTAATGGACTTTAGAAATTACGTAGCTGGCCCTGGGCTGCAAAGTTGATGCAATTGTTAAAAAAAAAAAAATCTTTTGAATTTTATCAAACTGTATAGGTACAATACATTCAACTGCTTATTTTTTGTAAAATTTAGCTTAAATAAACTTTTGATATGACATGAGAAGTTACATCTAATAACTAATCTCAGAAGTCAGTCTTTATTTTTTTCCCAAAGTGTTTGCCCAGTTGATATTTTCCCTATTTCATTTTATTTTATTATTTTATAAAAAGCCAACAAGATTCACCTTTCATCAAACCATAACATTTGAATTCCAATCTACATTGCTCTGACAGGGCTTCATAAAGGACTTTCAATTTATCAAACTTGTATTTTCAAAATAAAGTTCCCTGGGTGCCGCAAATGGTTTGTGTTCAAGTACTAACCTAAAGGTTGGCAGTTCTAACCCACTCAGCAGTGTGCTGTATGGAAGAAAGGCCTGACAATCTGTTCCCACAAAGATGATAGCCAAGAAAACCCTGTAGAACAGTTCTATTCTGTAACACATGGGGTCACCATGAGTCAGATTCAATTCTAAGACAACAGGTTTATTTTCAGAACATGTGTTTGTGTACTTTTTATTGTAGAAAGACAATAAGATTAAGAGCTATACAAATATGTCCATTTGGATTTTTAAATCTAAATATCATTGCTTTGTCAAAAAATCCTATCCTTACATCTATATCCTTCACAGCCACCTGTTGGATGTTTCTTTCATTTTTGTATTTTTATGTGATACTCATATCATCTCTCCAAAAGTAATTTTAATTTTAAATTCAGAAAAGCTAAAACTGAGTAGGAAAACAATGTATGGATTAACAATAAATTATTTCTATTTCATCATGTTATGCAAGCTCTGAGAAACCATGGAGTCATTTGATCAGCAATTTGTGAGAAGCACATGTGTAAATGCTCCATTAGAAGAATGTTTCTCCTTACTCATTATTCTTTCATGCTTTTGTCAACAGAGCATAGTCTCTTCATTCTATTAACCTAGTGCCTCTGTCTCTTTTCTTTTTCTCTTCTGTTCCAGAACGATTCTTGGGGAAAGCAATATTCCTATGCACTCTTCAAAGCTATGAGTCACATGCTATGCATCGGGTATGGAGCCCAAGCCCCAGTCAGCATGTCTGACCTCTGGATTACCATGCTGAGCATGATTGTAGGGGCCACGTGCTACGCCATGTTTGTGGGCCATGCCACGGCTTTAATCCAGTCTTTGGATTCTTCAAGGCGGCAATATCAAGAAAAGGTAATTTGTTTTATTAAAACAAAAACCATACTAAGCCAATAATATAAATCGATTTGAATTTTCTTTAATATATACTTTGCAAATCAGGCAACACTCTTGACTAGAGAGTCAAAGTGTTCCAAAGATGAGAAAACCTCCAAAGATGCTTATACACCATCTTATAGGACATTACCCTGGAAACAGAGCCAGAACGGTGTTTTTGTAACAATTTACCCTAAAAGGCAATTTCTGGTCTGGAGTTTCTGTTTCCAGGAACTCACTACAAATAGATAATTCTTCAAAAGAGAACAATGCTTAAGGCAAACATTTTTTACAAATTAAGCTAGGCTATTGTTTGACTTAAAAGTGACTTTCAGGAAACCAGTTTCCTCAAGGCTCCAAGGTTCAGATGATCATTTCAGGACAATGGCTTGGGTGATCACTCCAACCTCCATGAAACCCAGAAATTTGGATTTACGAGAATTAAAAACTCTGTTTCTGAGTTTTATCTGTAATATCTTCAACCATATAGTTTATAAATTCAGTTAATTGTGTTTGAGCTAACTAACTCTATCAAAAATATAATGAGATAAAATGTTTAGGAAAATTATAATCTGTTTTCATATTTTGAGGTCTCTTCAAGAGGATCTTCATAGTTTTTTGTTTTCAAGTTTCTCTCTTGAATAATTAAAAGGAAGTAAATCTGACTTTACGTCTACAGAGAAAAAATTAGTTACATGTCTCAAAATGTGTGTAGCTGATTTCATGTATCATGCTCTATCATATTTCAACAGTTAAAATGATATAAATTATTCTGTAGTATATGTTAGAACAATATGTTAGCTGATTAAGTGGAGAGAGACAGCCATTGGCACATGTCCCTTATGCCTCTCCACATGCTATATGCATGATTTATATTATAGTCCATATGCTTAGCTGAACATATGTTCCTTATATCTAGATAAGTCACCACAGCCTCCAGTCTTAAAAATGCATATTAACAGCTGCTATGGTGCATTCTCATCCACAATGTGCTAACTAAAGTGATCATTACTCTAAACTTTTCTCAAAAGAGAAAGAAAGTAAATACATGCAATGATTTGTTCATTGGCTCTTTTTTTCATATGCTAAATTATTTTAGCTGGGCTAAACCTTAGGTAATAGGACAGAGTTTACATTCTTGACCAAACCATCAGTAATTCTGTGACCAATACATAAGAATATTCCTTACCGAAAGGAGGAATTTATAATTCAGGGGCTCTGTTGAAAATACCTGAGTATAACAGTTGAAGATAGTTTTTCTAAAGTAATGGTTAAAACGGTTCTAGAATACCTCTGGTAAGTGATAACAACTTAGACTCGTAATTATTTTCAACAGAATCAAAGATCGTTTTGGTTCTTGCTTTATTTACAGAAATTTTCAATACTATAATGACACAATAGGAGACAGGAAACCTAAATGCTTTATTTCCCATGAATGTAATTACACTGTCACCAACTATTACAGTGAGCAAGTTGATATTATATTACTGAAGTAATGAAAAGATGAACCACCAAAATTGCTTTGAGGTTCATTTTAAAATAAAACCTCCAATTAAATTGGAAAGAACAAAGAACATAGGAAGGGAAAAGAGACTTTATACAAGGATGACATTGACTGAAAATTTTACACTCAAATGTATTTGGGCTAATTTTGTGGGGATTTAAGACTACAACAAGGTATATCTGAAGCTTCTATTACACTATTTCTTTTTCCCCTTGAGTTAATATTATTTTTAATAAAAAAGTTCCTTTCCCCCCCTTCCTTTTTTGTCTGCAGCGTCACTACATATTTTTCTTAAAAACAAAACAAAACAAGTCTTTAATTCCCAGGATTGCACTGATTAGCATTGTATTGAATAATAAATGAATTCACCATTTTTATGTTTTTAGACTAGCTATGTAAGTCAAGTTAAACTTGGGACTCCAACTTTTTCAACTATGTTATCATAGACATTTATATGCAAAAATATTATGATGTTTGCCATAATTCCAGTCATCAAGTTCTTTATCTTAAAAGTGATAAATAATGGCAAGAATACTGGAGTAACCTTTTGTTATTCTCTGACATTTGGAGCAGCTGATTAAAAGAATGTAAATACATTTTTGTCTCCAAACCAAGATTCGTCAAGAAACTTGGTTCTAAAACACTACTATTTTCTAGTCAGGCAGCAGTATAATTCAAGACATGTCTTAAAGACATTATGATACTTTATTACTTTTTTGTTTTTGGAACAATATGCGTCTAATCTTCAGTTCAACCTTCTGGGATAGCTTCACATAGTGTATAACTGATTTACAGTTTCTTTTGTGACTGACCATATTATTTTTAATTATTCTCTAGTCAGTATTTGAGTTTAGGTGTATTGGGACCATCTGCCACAAATACCTACAAAATTAATATTGGTGTTATTTTCATTACCATGTACCTATTAATAACATGCTTGTTATGTAAAAGTAGCAAACTCCAACTAATAACTTCTATAGTAGGCACTCAGTTTCCACTGGGATTCAACCCATCTAATCTAGAGTTTACTCCTAGACGTAACGTTCTGCCACCTCCCCATCACTCGTGATACGATTTGGCTTAAATGGACATACTGAGTCAAGTCCAGTCAGCTACAAGTCGTCCTGCCCACTGTTTAAGTTTGGAATCTCAGAGTTATTTAATTCTTCCTTCCTGGGGAATAGCTCTTCGTTCTACATCTCCCAGCCTGAAGTGGTTCTATCATCTCAAGCAGTAGCATAGGGTTCACTGACTATGAGATCCTTTCCCATATAATATGCAAATGCTAATAATCTGGGAAGACTATAGGATCTATCTCCATGAGATTGTGTAAAGAGTTACTATCGTTATCACCATCATCATCATCATCATCATTTTCTCTTTTGACAACAAAATGCATGACGATCTTGATACTGTTGCATTGCAGATTAAACTTTGATTTGATTCACAATTTATGTTGCTGATTTCATGGGCTGTCATGTTTTGCATTAGCTTACATTTCAGAGAGCTAGCTTTTCCCATTCTCCAGGATATATAGATTTTATGGTGTGGGAGGGGTGGTATTTAAAATGTGCCTCCCCCAGTGTTCTTCTCCAGATTAGCAGTAAACTGCATGAACAAGCAAAATTTGAGATATAACCAAAAACAACTGTATTTTTGTCTCCAGCTGTCATTTTAACTATATGTATGTATAATCTTCTTTTTGTTTTTAGATGGAGACTCAGGCAAATCCGTTTTGTTTTGTTTTTTTTCCCCCTGCTCAGCCTTGGTTAAATTGTTCAGTTCTTTCCATTTGAAGTCCCATATACACACTTCACTGCAGTAATTAGGTTGCTCACTCTTGTGCAAAAACAAATAGTCTGGATTTAGCTTAATGTTAAAGGCTTCCCTACCCCCGACCCAGAGTTTTTTCAGACTGGAAGCCAGGAGTGGAGAGGGTGGAACTGATCTTTAGGCTTTCTTCTCTCTTTTCTGTTAATCCTCCCAGGAGCTGCTGTTTGTCTTCTCTTCAGAATACAAAAAAGAAGGAGGAAGGAAAGAGGAAGGAAGAGGCAGTTCTTAAGGGGCTTGCTAGGTGTCTTAAGCTAGTGTCCCTGGGTGGCCCTGGTAGATGAGTAAAGCTGACACTTTCCCTTGAAACCAGCTTTGGGCTCTTTAGGGGAACCCTGATGAGCCCCTCTCCTGCAGGTTCCTAGATTCAGCCCTAAGAATCTGGCAATACATCTCTAGCATCTTTCTGCTGTGCGTTTCAAGCTCTACCTCTTTAAGAGACATTCTTGACAGGACCCAAGATGCTAATGCTGGTCCTCCTGCAGAGCTCAGATCCAGCCCACAGAGAAGCACTCCTGCATCCCTCTCTCAGATCATCCCTTGGCATTCCCCTACCTCCTCCCACCAAAGCAGCAGGAAGCCTAGATCTAGCCTTTTCTAATTCCTTAGCGGAGACAGATCCCTGTCCAGAGACTATTTACGTGTTCTCATATGTGATTTAGACCCCAGACCCATGTTTCCTAACAATGTGAATTTATTTCAAAGATCCCCAAGTGGTTTTTCTTGAAGCACTTCCTCCCAAAGACCTGGTATTGGAAAGTAGCCCTTCTACACATCACCCCAAAGAGGGAGAAAAGGGACTCACAGCAGAGTAACTACCCTCTCCAAAGAAATCTGTTCACTAATCCCATCGGCAAAATTCTCACTCTACTCTCTGATACGTCTGTGCAACTTTGATGAGGTTGAAGGCTTCTAGGAGTCTTGATCCTTAGACAGCCTTTTAAAATTGTAAACAGGCATATGAGAGAGCACTTACACAACCAGTATTTTGGTATTGTTCATAATAGCACCTCTGAACACAAGGCTGAAAATCTCATTCTTGCTCTAACATCCTTCTAAACTTTACTGTACCTCTCTTCTCAAAGCCTCTTCCACAAGTAATGTCCAAAACTTATTCTATTAAAAGTAAACATAGTTCCCTAGTCAAATAAGTTTGAAATTGTTAATTGAAACAATGCTGTTGAAGTTCTTTTGGTATATAAGCTTGTGCCCTGAACATTTATCCTGTTATCCCTGTTTTCCATGCCAATCCCCAAGCATTTTAAGGCATTAATGCTCAAAGGAATAAACTTTGAGAAATACCTCCCACAGTGACTATTCCTTTCTTTTTTAACTGATTTTGGATGGCTACTGTCTTTTCTAGGTATACCTACAGTTTATCTAGTCTTCATGAAATGAAAATGCTTTTTGTCAGCTTTGTTTCCGTATACTACTCCCTCTTAGTTCAGACATTTGGGTACCCCTGGGAAGTCAGCTATTATTTCAAGTCCTAGAACTCTCTTTTCTGTCAATAATTATAGTGATAGCAGCTTTTCCACGTGCAATTTTCCCTCTGTAACAAGCAAGAATTTTAACACAATATATGTTACAAACTTAGAGTAAATGATTTTCAACTCACCTTGTATATTTGATGTACAGGAAAGCTTGTTATGAAATTTTAATCCGACCAAAGAATTGTTTTAATCACATAAGGAAATTGTCAAATCTAAAATACCTTACTACACTGAATAGCTTCCTGAATCCAGGAAGCAGAGTGTATAAATCCAAGGCAGGTGCAGGAATGGCTGTTTAAATAGACTATGTTTTCTAATGACAGAGCGCAAGGCACTGAATCAATGTCACTCCCAACTTTAGATATTGATTATGTTGTATAAAATCCAAAATAGCGTTGAGACTCAGTCTATTGATGATCTGAAAATCGAAAATCATCCTAAAGGACAAAGTGATCAATTTTTGTTCATCTCTGAAAGAGTATATGTGACTTCCATTAAAGGCACTTTGATTTAAAAAGTCACAATTTCATGTAAGTAGTATCTGAATCATACCAGTGAGTTATATGTAATTGTATTTGAGATCATATTGAATCATATGGTTCTATGTAATCATACCAAAAATACAGTGTCCTAAACCTAGTAATTCATGAAAATATTTTTGTTTGTTTGTTTGTTTTGGAGGTTTTAATTATCCAAAGAGCCTTATACTTTCTTTGTAAATGAAAGGGCTGTAATCAGGACCATCACATGAATTTCTTATTCCATGGGAATATGTACATGTTTTTTAAATCAGCCTAATCTTCTAAATTTGTATAAACTAATGGCACCCCAGAGACATACGGAAAAACTAGGCACCAAGGCCCACTCTCTTTGCCAGCTATGCAAATTCCATTCAGAATAGAGCAGATTTCAATTCATTTCAAATTAACTAATTAACGTTAATATATGCTCTTGGTAGTATGCCCATCACGAACAATTTGGTGGAGGAGGAGTGGCACCAAATCTGCTTTTAAACTCCTAAAGATCTCTCAACCAAATCTCTTTTCCAGCCAGCTAACCGTTGGTCTCAGAAAAACAAGTGATTCTCACCTGCCACCCTTCACGTTACCCTCTGTTCCTTGCCTGACGTACTTTTACTCCACTGCTGTTTACACAGGCTCTGCCTGTCTATTTGGAATACAGGTCAAAAGGCTGCAGAGTCTTCCCTGATGATCCCAACCTATAATGGTCTGTTTACTACATATATTCTCTCTGTCCAGGTGGAGTAAAAGCACCATGATGGGAAGACATGAGTCTTCTGCTTTTGTATATGTCAGCCCAACTCAGAGAAATCTCAGTAATATGATACTGATGATACAACAGTGCTCCGATGAGAAAGTGAGGATTAAGGATGTTTATGATTGTCTGGCCTTTTTTCCAACATGCAGACACCAATGTTGTTGTTGTTTGCCATTGAGTCTATTCCGAATCATGGAGACCCAATGTGTGCAGAGTAGAGTTTTGGGTTTTCAAGGCGGTGACTTTCAAAAGCAGGTTGCCAGATCTTACTTCTGAGGCACCTTTAGGTGAGTTTGAACAAACAACTTTAAAGTTACTAGTCCAGCATTTAATCATTGTGCCACCAACAGGAGTTCAGAATTTGAACTTTTTTAAAATGTTCTGTCCATTAGGTATACATGGAAACTTCTTATACTGCTTCCTCTTCCTTTTCCCTTCCTCCTCCTCTTCTTCTATTTACTTCCATGTATGTAAACATATTGCCCCAGGTGTTTTAGCAAGGGCTTGTTTGTTTTGTTACTCAACTTAAACACAGATCATCACTTTTTAAAAACTAGATTTTTATTATGTTTCCCTTCTGGAATTCTGAGATTGCTTTCCTTGTACCTCAAAGAAGTATCCTATCAAAGCACCTCTAATCAGGATTGAAAGCCACTTCTTAGTTGCTAGGTTGATCAAGGGTGTATTCTACCTCAGGACATCAAAACTGATGAAGTCCCTTGTCTCAAAAAGATGAATGAGAGTTTGTTGCTGCTGTCATGTAATTCTGAATCCTCAACTTAAAAAGACATAGACTGCATGACCAGAGTAATGTCTGAGCAAGGAGGCACAATTTGTAGTAATGGCCACGATAGTTTATAAATACTACTATTATTCAGTGAAAAATAAAACAAACAAAAAACAGTCACAACTTGTTTTGCAACCCATTTTCATTATATCAAGAGATGTATTCAGTTGAGTGGCTAATTTGGTTTACTGTGTTTTGGAGAATTCAGTTATATTTGTCTTCAGAAGAACAGAGAGGCTTTGAAGTTACAATTTATCTCGACCTAGGAAAATGATATTGATTCAGAGGCTCTAAATGAAAAATGACTTGAGACCCTAATTTTAATTGGGATCATACTTAGGGGAAGAGAGAGCTCTAAAATGCAGTTTCATTCAGCAAAAGTGTTTCACTTGGTTTTCTTCAAGATTCATAAATTGTTTCTTCCTTCCGTTACAAATGAGAATGCCATGAGCAGAACACCCACATAGTTCCTTAATGAGTCAGAAAGATTTCCATTAGGCTGCACTATATACTTTTGCTTCGTAGGAGGTGATTTTAACATCTCCTTAGTACTGCCAAATGTTCTCAGGCCAGGGAGATCCTAGGGCTGTGAATATCTGAGGTTCTCTCCCAGGAAACAGATGGCAGTGCACTAGCCCTCAGATTAGCTTAATGTAGCCACTTGAGATGCTAACAAATCAAGTTCTTTGTAGAATGATGGTACTTCACAATCTCAGCTGGAAAAAGTAATCTTTACATTAAATAAGTATTATAAAGGTTGGAAGAAAGAAAGGGAGGGAGTTGAAAGCTGTTAATTTAACTAAATTAAAAAAATAGAGTATTGCTATATGTAAATCTTTTATACCACTCTTTTTCAACCTTTATAATCTGATATATCTAGCTGAGGAATATGGTATCCTCTTTCCTTCAGTTATAATTTCTGTACCAATACTCTATGCTCTATGATGCAGTTGTCCACATGTGTAATGCAAGTATTCATCATTTCGGGAGTGTGCAAAGCACTGAAGATTGTCCTCAGCCTTCATTTAGTTCTGTGCAGTTTATGTTATATCATTTACAGCATGTGATATATTATTGTTAGACTGTAGAGTTGCATTGTTCAATATTTTCTTTTAATGATTGATCTGTGGATTTAATTTTTAAGTAATATTTAGATTTTCATTTGATTTTGTTCCTGAAGTTCTCCTTCAAATGTTTTGCTTTTGTTGTATTTAAGTTTCTTATATATCATAATACATAAGTGCACTATTAATCACTTTCAACGGAGCACTGGTGGCACAATGGTTCAGCACTTGGCTGCTAACTGAAAAGTCTGCAGTTCAAACCCATGGTTTGCTCTGAAGGAGAAAAGACTTGGCGATCTGCTCCCATAAAGATTATAACCTAGGAAACCCTAGGGGCAGGTTCACTCTGTTACATGGGGCCGCTGTGAGTCAGAATTGACTTGTCGGCACACAACAACAACAAGCACTTTCAAAGTGCAGAGGCTGGTGGCCAGAGAGCAACTATATACAAGAACCCACAATAGACAAGAATCACCCTGCATGTAACTTGCATTTCGCTAGCCTAATCACTGGGATCCATTTGAAATGAGCCTTGAAGAAATAAGAAATAAATATTTAGAGAGCAGAGATAGAGTCATCATGGGAGAATGTCTCAGAAAATAGCTCTAATTTGAAAAGATTCCTAGCAGATAGAACAAAATGTGCCAAGGTCCAGAGGTGGAGATTGTGAAGAATATTGAATAGTCTAGTTTGCATGAAGCGAAAGCTACCCTGCAGAGATGAGTGTTAAATAAGATGGGTTATGGCCCACCTAAGAATGGGGACCAACACACCTCATGTGAAGCCACCACCTGTCCGTCAGTGGTGGCTTGCATGCTGCTCTGGTGCTGAATAGGATTCAGCAGAGCTTCCAGACCTGGCCATCAGGCAATGAAAACCCAATGTCCAAATGATCTGGGCAGCATTTCATCCCATTGTGCATGGGGTCACTAAGTGTCGAAGGCTGACTCGAGAGCAGCTAAAATAAAAGTGACAACAACAAAAACAACAGCAGTAGTATTGAATACTGGAGTAATGAGGTTGTGCATTAGAAAAAAGATATCCCTCGCAAAATTTTACCAATGGGGTGCTGTAATAAGAAATATCTTTAAGAAAATGGATCACAGAAGTTAATGGAATATAGTATACTCCAAATCTAGGATCTAACCATGGTCAAATAGATCACTTCCATAGATGTTTACTGATAGAATCATCAACACAAAATATTAAGCAGTAACTTCAGCCTTCTAAATAGAGTGACACTTTGATTAATAAACTACTGGAAGTCACATTTCTTTATAAGAACATAGGATCCAAAATACTTTTCAGAGATAAGAAATCACTCAAGTTGAGCTTTACATGATCAATTTGGTTTCTAATCAATGGATATTTAGTGAATGCTTATTATATGTCAGGCCCATTACTAGATGCTGGACATACAAAGTGAGCAATAGACATTATACCTTTCCTTATGAAGACCGAAGTTGTCAAGGATTTCATTTTACTTATAGCCACAGTCAACGCCCATGGAAACATCAGTCAGGAAATCAAATGGTGCATTGCGTTGGGCAAATCTGCAGCAAAAGATCTCCTTAAAGTGTTAAGAAGCAAAGATGTCACTTTAAGGATTAAGATGTACCTGACCCAAGCCATGGTATTTTCAGTCGCCCCATATGCATGTGAAAGCTGGACAATAAATAAGGAAGATCTAAGAATTGATGCCTCTGAATTGTATTATCAGTGAAGAATACTGAATATACCATGAACTGCCAGAAGAACAAACATATCTGTCTTGGAAGAAGTACAGCCAGAATTCTCCTTAGAGAATTTTATAAAAATATTGCAATATATTGTCCCATTTTCCATCTTGGTTTTAGACATTAATAACTGGAAGCTATACACAGCACTCAAGAACCATAACATAGAAAGTAGAGGGTCAGTGAAAAAGAGGAAGACCCTCGATGAGATGGATTGACACAGTGGTTGCAACAATCGGCTCAAACATAGCAATTATTGTGAGGAAGGCACAGGACTGGGCAGTGTTTTGTTCTATTGTACATGGGGTCGCTATGAGTCAGAATCAACTGGACGACAGTGGGTGTAAAGCGATTTCCATTTTGTTTGTTAAGCAATGAAGAGCTTTTAAGACTTTAAAGTGTGTGGACTGACTCTATAAGAAGGTAGAGAATAGAGAAAGAGGAGATATACTGAGCAAGAAATGGCAGAAGAACAAAATAGAGGGAAAAACTTAGGTCTTCTGTTAAGCCATCTGATGAGTAAGCTCTATTACTAAACTTAAAATGAATTATCTAGTACACTTCTTATGCAGTGTGCCAGGGGTAATGAAGTTTCTTTAAATAAATCATCAATAGGATGCGTTATCTGTATCAACAAAAATGTTGTTGTTGTTATTGTTGTTAGCTGCTGTCCAGTAGATTCTGACTCATGGCGACCCCATATATTACAGAGTAGAACTACTCTATAGGCTTTTATTGGCTGTAATCTTAACAGGTTTTTTTGCAGCAGCAGCAGATTTGCCCAATGCAGTGTGGGCAAATCTGCCGCAAAAGACCTCTTTAAAGTGCTAAAAAGCAAAGCTGTCACCTTGAAGACCAAGGTGTTCCTTACCCAAGCCATGGTGTTTTCAGTCCCCTCATATGCACGCGAAAGCTGGACAATGAACAAGGAAGACTGAAGAAGAATTGCTGCCTTTGAATTGTGGTGTTGGACAAGAATGTTGAATATACCATGAACTGCCAAAAGAACGAACAAATCCGCCTTGGAAGATGTATAGCCAGAATTCTCCTTAGAAGCAAGGATGGCGAGACTATGTCTCACATACTTTGGACATGTTATCAGCAGGTATCAGTCCCTGGAGAAAGACATCATGCTTGGTAAAAGTAGAGGGTCTGCGAAAAAGAGGAAGACCCTCAATGAGATTGCTTGACACAGTGGCTACCACAGTGGGCTCAAGCATAACAAAGATTGTGAGGATGGCAATGTTTCATTCTGTTGTACATGGGATCGGTATGAGTCAGAACCAACTCGATGGCACCTAACAACAACAATCTTAACAGAAGCCGATCTCCAGGACTTTTCTTTCATGGTGCCACTGAGTGAGTTTAAACCGCCAACATTTAGGTCATCAGTTGAGCACAAACCGTTTGCACCATGTAGAGACCTTTACCAAAAATATATCTTGTATAAAAAAAAATCCACTGTATGAAAAACTTGTATGCTAATACTTTAATTTCCCCTGGCTTTTTAATCATGATCCCATCCTTCATTCTGAGTCATTAATCCAGATTTCCCTTTTCAATATGTATCATAAATTGTACCATAAATTGTATTAAGTCAGAATATTTTTTCTCTGAAGAATGTATGAAATAAGAATTCATGAATTTTGAACTGAGTATATTGATGGTGTGAATTTGCGTATAAATTAAGTACTTTTGATATACAAATGAAGCAAGTATTAACCTCTTCAACACAAAAAAAAATTCAACTCTTTTTTTCTGACTATACCAATAGTTTTCTTGAAAGGCACAAACATATATCCAGGTGATAATATAAGATAGATGATTACATTCCACATTCGCTGCTTTAGCTTTGCCAAGTCAAATTATCTTTGAATATTACATTCATTTTGAAAGATTTCTTGCTGCCCTCCTCGTTCACTATTATTAAAATTAATGAACTAAAAATTTGAAAGTTATTTAAGTAATTGGGAAAAGTGATTGTTAAAATACTTAGCACTAGCATATTTGATGAAAAATGACCTTAGATTTCAGTATTACAGTTCTACAAAGTGATACTCAGAGAAAATCCAAGATGTCTATTGAATGATACAAACAGACTATTTCTGCTTTTTTCCCTAATGAGAGCATAATGTGTTATGATTTTTATTTTCAAATGAACAGTTTATCATTGCAGTGTGTGGACAGGAACCAGAAAAAAAATGAAAGAATATAGGAGCAAGGCAAGAACAGGAAAATGATGAAAATGATATTCAGCAATAAAAACGCCAGCATCATGGCACAATGCAGTGTAGGATCGCACCTACATATGCACCTAAAAAAATCATAAAAAAACAAACCTATTGCTGTCAAGTCAATTCTGATTCACAGCGAACCTATAGAACAGAGTAGAGCTGTCCCATAGGGTTTCCAAGGAGCAGCTGATGGATTCAAACTGCCAACCTTTCGGTTAACAGCCAAGCTCTTAACTGCTGTGCCACCAGGGCTCCCCATATGCACCAGTAGCTTTCAGCTGGCTTAGATGAGGCTCTGGATGAAGGGCTCACATCCCTCATTTTTGCCCCACCAAATTTAGATCAATCTGTAAAATGTACTTTTACTACAATAAGAGTTCCTTCTGTTTTGGTCACATCCAGCAGGCAGATTGTAGAGCTAGGAAGAGGTACAAAATCACATACTTGACTGTAATGCACAGGGCATGCTTCCTGGAAGAGCAGTGAATGTTCTCAAACAGCCACAGGGTGTTCAAGTAGAATGTGGTAATTGTAAAATTTTGTTTTCCATTTCCCCAAAACTTGCTTTTTATTGTTAATCACATCGACCACTTAATTCCTCCAGATTTTTAACCAAATGTATTTAATATTTAAAAATGTATGATGGCTACAGGAATTTTGAAAACCACTGAGGCATACTTTTAAAAAGGTGATAAACACTGCTTAAAGTATCAGGAAAATTTATAGTTGATTTGAGGAATGATTATACTGAACTACATTAAATGTTTTTAAAGGGTGAAAGTGTAAAAGTCTTGACTGCCTGCAAGTTTCACTTATTGGAATACTTTGTTCCCTGATTGAATGACTCATTCTTCCAGAATTCTTGGCAATAATACTATAGCCTGCTCGTCATGCAAGCTGCAGGAAGTTATATGTTGGAGAGATCACAAAATTTAAGAAAATAAATTTCCAAATCAGTTCTATTCTCTTCTTATAAATGATTCAGATGACTAGCTTCTAAACTATAAAAAATTAACGAAGTATTCCTTGTGCAGTTCCAATGATAATCCATTCTATTAACAGTGTGAAAATCTAGAATAAGAGAATACTAGATCACTGTATTTTATAAAAATATTGCAATATATTATCCCATTTTCCATCTTGGTTTTAGACATTAATAACTAGAAGCTATACACAGCACTAAAGAACCATAACAAAGAAATTGTCAGTGTTCTGAGTGTGAGTATGGAGGTTGATAACCAGTATTTGTACATATCTGCATTTTAAATTGCTGCATTATCATCCAGATAATTGGTGCTTATAGACAACATTAAGACAAGTATTGTCTTAGCTTAAAAACTGTCAAGTTAAATGTTTGATGTCTTCAGTACTTGAAAGAAGAAAGATTATTCTGTTTAAGTATCATTATTATGATTTATTCTCAATTATTGTTTTAGAGATAAGACATTTGGAGTGCAGAGAGGTTAGATTATACTCCACATTCACACATCTAACAATGTGGGGAAGATACAACAGGAACAGAGTTATTTTCCAACCTGGTGTGCTTTGGAGAAATGCAAAGGTAATTGTTGTCATTGTTTTTGTTAGGTGCCCTCAAGTCGATTCTGACATATGTTGACCCCATGTGACAGAGTAGAGCTGCCCCATAGGGTTTTTTTTGCAGAAGTCTTTACAAAAGTAGATTGCCAAGTCTTTCTCCCAAGGATTGGCTCTGTGGGTTTGAACCGCCAGCCTGTCAGTTAGTAGCTGAGCCCTTAACTGTTTGTGCCACCAGGGCTCCTTGCATAGGTAATTAAAGAGTATCAAGTTTTCAGAAGTATTTTGCATGTCAGCTTTTGCATTTGTCTTCCAACATCCAGAAATCTACCATAACATTTGTTATAAACTGAATTGTGTACCCCCAAAATGTATATCAACTTAGCTAGGCCGTGATTCTGGTGCTGTGTGGTTGTCCATCTTTTGTGATCTGATGGGATTATTCTATGTATTATAAATCCTAACCTCTATGATGTGAATAAGGCAGTATTAGAGGCAGTTATGTAAATGAGGCAGGACTCAATCTACAGGATTAGGTTATTTTTTAACTTGATCGCTTTTGACATATAAAAGAGAGACCTGAGCAGATAGGAGAGGGACTTCATTACCATCAACCAAGAAGAGCCAGGAGCAGAGCGTGTCCTTTGGACCTAGGATCCCTGCTCTAAGAAGCCCCTAGACCAGGGGAAGATTGATGACAAGGACCTTCCCCCAGAGCCAACAGAGAGAGAAAGCCTTCCCCTGGAGCTGGTACCCTGAATTTGGACTTTAAGCCGACTAGACTGTGAGAGAATAAATTTCTTTTTGTTAAAGCCATCCCCTTGTGGTATTTCTGTTACAGCCTCACTAGATAACTAAGACAACAGCCAAAGAATACCCTATTGTGAGATAGAATTATTATTCTAAGATTTTGCCATTTGGATAAACACAATTTCAATTGAAAAAAGCAGTGATGCTCAGGTCAAACATTTGATGAGCAAATTAGTTACATTCTTCCCTGGCTTTAGTGACCTGTGTTTAGTGAACTAGAGTGAAAATGTGCATTGTATCCAAATATAAATACCCTTTATTTAAAAAAAAGTGTTTAGTCAGTGTGGTTTAGGTGCTTTCAGTTGTATAAACAGTGAATCTACACTTCAAAAATTCAATTCTCATGATATTTATTGACTTGGTAAAAAAAGTACCCAAAAGATATGAAAATATTGTTCTGAATTTTTTTTTTTTTTTAACTACACTTGATGTAATAGAAATATCATTCAGATGAATGTGGGGATTGTTAATATACTATCACATTCATCCATCAAGTTTGTGCACAAGCCTTTTATTTATCTGAAAGGAAATATACTTGGCATTGGAAACAGTTTGACAAAACACCTAGTTCTGTGTAGAGACCTAAAGGGACACATGAGAGCATTATGTAGCTATTAATCATTTATCATTAGAATACTGCAAAAACCCTTTGATGAGATTTTTTTTCTTATTTCACAGATGGATAAATTGTGATATAAATGAATCATAAAACTTTTCCCAGAACATGGAGCATGTGCTTTTTTTAGAACGTAAATAATTACATTAACTTCCATTGATTGTGCCTAGGAGCTGCTTACATGTCTCTCAAATGTTGTGTAAGTTTACTGTTTTGCTGTTGTTGGTCTGTAGTAGAAGAGTATGGAAATATTATCTTGATTTATGAAAGAAACCAGATCATCTTTATTCTTTTATAATTTTAATATTAAAATATTGCTGAAAAAAACAGGAACAAGACAAGGAAGCCCTTTATCACCACTCCTATTTAATTCTGTTCTGGAAGTTCTAGCTAGAGCAATAAGGCAAGAAAAAGAAATGAAGGGTATCCAAATTGGTAAAGAAGAAGTTAAACTGTCCCTGTTTGCGGATGATATGATACTATACCTAGAAAACCCTAAAGACTCCACAAGAAATCTACTGGAACTAATAGAAAGATTCAGCAGAGTAGCAGGATACAAGATAAACAT